>NC_090440.1:1374332254-1374632254 GCF_031143425.1 Pleurodeles waltl
CCCCTTGGGGGCAGATTGACCTAAAATTGGCCAATCTGCCCCCAGGGGGGCAGAAATGGTCTAAATACAATTTGCCGCCCCAGGGGAGCGACCCTTGCCTGATGGGTCGCTCCCCATCTCTAAAAAAAAAACAAAAAAAAAAAAAAAACACAAAAAAAAAATTGCCCTGGCGCCTAGAGTGTTCTGCCCCCCCCGGGGGCAGTTCGGCCTAATAATAGGCCGATCTGTCCCCCGGGGGGGCAGAAATGGCCTAAAATAAATTTGCCCCCCCAACCCCCACCCCCCCGGGAGCGACCCTTGCCTACGGGGTCGCTCCCCCTGCGTGACATTGGCGCCAAAAAACAAATCCCCGGTGCCTAGTGGTTTCTGCCCCCTTGGGGGCAGATTGACCTAAAATTGGCCAATCTGCCCCCAGGGGGGCAGAAATGGTCTAAATACAATTTGCCCCCCCAGGGGAGCGACCCTTGCCTGATGGGTCGCTCCCCATCTCTAAAAAAAGAAACAACAAAAAAAAAAAAACACAAAAAAAAAATTGCCCTTGCGCCTAGAGTGTTCTGCCCCCCCCCCCCCGGGGGCAGTTCGGCCTAATAATAGGCCGATCTGTCCCCCGGGGGGCAGAAATGGCCTAAAATAAATTTGCCCCCCCAACCCCCCCCCCCCCCCGGGAGCGACCCTTGCCTACGGGGTCGCTCCCCCTGCGTGACATTGGCGCCAAAAAACAAATCCCCGGTGCCTAGTGGTTTCTGCCCCCTTGGTGGCAGATTGACCTAAAATTGGCCAATCTGCCCCCAGGGGGGCAGAAATGGTCTAAATACAATTTGCCCCCCCAGGGGAGCGACCCTTGCCTGATGGGTCGCTCCCCATCTCTAAAAAAAGAAACAACAAAAAAAAAAAAACACAAAAAAAAAATGGCCCTGGCGCCTAGAGTGTTCTGCCCCCCCCCCCGGGAGCAGTTCGGCCTAATAATAGGCCGATCTGTCCCCCGGGGGGGCAGAAATGGCCTAAAATAAATTTGCCCCCCCAACCCCCACCCCCCTCCCGGGAGCGACCCTTGCCTACGGGGTCGCTCCCCCTGCGTGACATTGGCGCCAAAAAACAAATCCCCGGTGCCTAGTGGTTTCTGCCCCCTTGGGGGCAGATTGACCTAAAATTGGCCAATCTGCCCCAGGGGGGCAGAAATGGTCTAAATACAATTTGCCCCCCCAGGGGAGCGACCCTTGCCTGATGGGTCGCTCCCCATCTCTAAAAAAAAGAAACAACAAAAAAAAAAAACACAAAAAAAAAATTGCCCTGGCGCCTAGAGTGTTCTGCCCCCCCCCGGGGGGCAGTTCGGCCTAATAATAGGCCGATCTGTCCCCCGGGGGGGCAGAAATGGCCTAAAATAAATTTGCCCCCCCAACCCCCATCCCCCCCGGGAGCGACCCTTGCCTACGGGGTCGCTCCCCCTGCGTGACATTGGCGCCAAAAAACAAATCCCCGGTGCCTAGTGGTTTCTGCCCCCTTGGGGGCAGATTGACCTAAAATTGGCCAATCTGCCCCCAGGGGGGCAGAAATGGTCTAAATACAATTTGCCCCCCCAGGGGAGCGACCCTTGCCTGATGGGTCGCTCCCCATCTCTAAAAAAAGAAACAACAACAAAAAAAAAACACAAAAAAAAAATTGCCCTGGCGCCTAGAGTGTTCTGCCCCCCCCCCCCGGGGGCAGTTCGGCCTAATAATAGGCCGATCTGTCCCCCGGGGGGGCAGAAATGGCCTAAAATAAATTTGCCCCCCCAGCCCCCCCCCCCCCCGGGAGCGACCCTTGCCTACGGGGTCGCTCCCCCTGCGTGACATTGGCGCCAAAAAACAAATCCCCGGTGCCTAGTGGTTTCTGCCCCCTTGGTGGCAGATTGACCTAAAATTGGCCAATCTGCCCCCAGGGGGGCAGAAATGGTCTAAATACAATTTGCCCCCCCAGGGGAGCGACCCTTGCCTGATGGGTCGCTCCCCATCTCTAAAAAAAGAAACAACAAAAAAAAAAAAACAAAAAAAAAAAATTGCCCTGGCGCCTAGAGTGTTCTGCCCCCCCCCCCGGGGGCAGTTCGGCCTAATAATAGGCCGATCTGTCCCCCGGGGGGGCAGAAATGGCCTAAAATAAATTTGCCCCCCCAACCATCACCCCCCCCCCCGGAGCGACCCTTGCCTACGGGGTCGCTCCCCCCTGCGTGACATTGGCGCCAAAAAACAAATCCCGGTGCCTAGTGGTTTCTGCCCCCTTGGGGGCAGATTGACCTAAAATTGGCCAATCTGCCCCCAGGGGGGCAGAAATGGTCTAAATACAATTTGCCCCCCCAGGGGAGCGACCCTTGCCTGATGGGTCGCTCCCCATCTCTAAAAAAAGAAACAACAACAAAAAAAAAAACACAAAAAAAAAATTGCCCTGGCGCCTAGAGTGTTCTGCCCCCCCCCCCCGGGGGCAGTTCGGCCTAATAATAGGCCGATCTGTCCCCCGGGGGGGCAGAAATGGCCTAAAATAAATTTGCCCCCCCAGCCCCCCCCCCCCCCGGGAGCGACCCTTGCCTACGGGGTCGCTCCCCCTGCGTGACATTGGCGCCAAAAAACAAATCCCGGTGCCTAGTGGTTTCTGCCCCCTTGGTGGCAGATTGACCTAAAATTGGCCAATCTGCCCCCAGGGGGGCAGAAATGGTCTAAATACAATTTGCCCCCCCAGGGGAGCGACCCTTGCCTGATGGGTCGCTCCCCATCTCTAAAAAAAGAAACAACAAAAAAAAAAAAACAAAAAAAAAAAATTGCCCTGGCGCCTAGAGTGTTCTGCCCCCCCCCCCGGGGGCAGTTCGGCCTAATAATAGGCCGATCTGTCCCCCGGGGGGGCAGAAATGGCCTAAAATAAATTTGCCCCCCAACCATCACCCCCCCCCCCGGAGCGACCCTTGCCTACGGGGTCGCTCCCCCTGCGTGACATTGGCGCCAAAAAACAAATCCCCGGTGCCTAGTGGTTTCTGCCCCCTTGGGGGCAGATTGACCTAAAATTGGCCAATCTGCCCCCAGGGGGGCAGAAATGGTCTAAATACAATTTGCCCCCCCAGGGGAGCGACCCTTGCCTGATGGGTCGCTCCCCATCTCTAAAAAAAGAAACAACAACAAAAAAAAAAACACAAAACAAAAATTGCCCTGGCGCCTAGAGTGTTCTGCCCCCCCCCCGGGGGCAGTTCGGCCTAATAATAGGCCGATCTGTCCCCGGGGGGGCAGAAATGGCCTAAAATTAATTTGCCCCCCCAACCCCCACCCCCCCCCCCCGGAGCGACCCTTGCCTACGGGGTCGCTCCCCCTGCGTGACATTGGCGCCAAAAAACAAATCCCCGGTGCCTAGTGGTTTCTGCCCCCTTGGGGGCAGATTGACCTAAAATTGGCCAATCTGCCCCCAGGGGGGCAGAAATGGTCTAAATACAATTTGCCCCCCCAGGGGAGCGACCCTTGCCTGATGGGTCGCTCCCCATCTCTAAAAAAAGAAACAACAACAAAAAAAAAACACAAAACAAAAATTGCCCTGGCGCCTAGAGTGTTCTGCCCCCCCCCCCGGGGGCAGTTCGGCCTAATAATAGGCCGATCTGTCCCCCGGGGGGGCAGAAATGGCCTAAAATAAATTTGCCCCCCCAACCCCCACCCCCCCCCGGAGCGACCCTTGCCTACGGGGTCGCTCCCCCTGCGTGACATTGGCGCCAAAAAACAAATCCCCGGTGCCTAGTGGTTTCTGCCCCCTTGGGGGCAGATTGACCTAAAATTGGCCAATCTGCCCCAGGGGGGCAGAAATGGTCTAAATACAATTTGCCCCCCCAGGGAGCGACCCTTGCCTGATGGGTCGCTCCCCATCTCTAAAAAAAGAAACAACAACAAAAAAAAAACACAAAACAAAAATTGCCCTGGCGCCTAGAGTGTTCTGCCCCCCCCCCCGGGGGCAGTTCGGCCTAATAATAGGCCGATCTGTCCCCCGGGGGGGCAGAAATGGCCTAAAATTAATTTGCCCCCCAACCCCCACCCCCCCCCGGAGCGACCCTTGCCTACGGGGTCGCTCCCCCTGCGTGACATTGGCGCCAAAAAACAAATCCCCGGTGCCTAGTGGTTTCTGCCCCTTGGGGGCAGATTGACCTAAAATTGGCCAATCTGCCCCCAGGGGGGCAGAAATGGTCTAAATACAATTTGCCCCCCCAGGGGAGCGACCCTTGCCTGATGGGTCGCTCCCCATCTCTAAAAAAAGAAACAACAAAAAAAAAAAACACAAAAAAAAAATTGCCCTGGCGCCTAGAGTGTTCTGCCCCCCCCCCCGGGGGCAGTTCGGCCTAATAATAGGCCGATCTGTCCCCCGGGGGGGCAGAAATGGCCTAAAATAAATTTGCCCCCCCAACCCCCACCCCCCCCCCCCGGAGCGACCCTTGCCTACGGGGTCGCTCCCCCTGCGTGACATTGGCGCCAAAAAACAAATCCCCGGTGCCTAGTGGTTTCTGCCCCCTTGGGGGCAGATTGACCTAAAATTGGCCAATCTGCCCCCAGGGGGGCAGAAATGGTCTAAATACAATTTGCTCCCCCAGGGGAGCGACCCTTGCCTGATGGGTCGCTCCCCATCTCTAAAAAAAGAAACAACAAAAAATAAAAACACAAAAAAAAAATTGCCCTGGCGCCTAGAGTGTTCTGCCCCCCCCCCGGGGGCAGTTCTGCCTAATAATAGGCCGATCCGTCCCCCGGGGGGGCAGAAATGGCCTAAAATAAATTTGCCCCCCAACCCCCACCCCCCCCCCCCGGGAGCGACCCTTGCCTACGGGGTCACTCCCCCTGCGTGACATTGGCGCCAAAAAACAAATCCCCGGTGCCTAGTGGTTTCTGCCCCCTTGGGGGCAGATTGACCTAAAATTGGCCAATCTGCCCCCAGGGGGGCAGAAATGGTCTAAATACAGTTTGCCCCCCAGGGGAGCGACCCTTGCCTGATGGGTCGCTCCCCATCTCTAAAAAAAAGAAAGAACAAAAAAAAAAACACAAAAAAAAAATTTGCCCTGGCGCCTAGAGGTTTCTTCCCCCCCTGGGGCAGATCGGCCTAATAATAGGCCGATCTGCCCCCAGGGGGGGCAGAAATGGCCTAAAATAAATTGCCCTCCCCCCCAGGGAGCGACCCTTGCCTAAGGGGTCGCTCCCTTTGCGTGAAATTCACGCAAAGAAAAAACTCCCTGGTGTCTAGTGGTTTCTACCCCCCTTGGGGGCAGATTGGCCTCATCAAAATAGGCCAATCTGCCCCCAAGGGGGGCAGAAATGGGCAAAATATAATTTTCCCCCAAGGGGAGCGACCCTTGCCTAAGGGGTCGCTCCCCACCTCAATAAAAAAAAATGAAAAAAAAAAAAAGGTCCCTGGTGCCTAGAGGTTTCTGCCCCCAGGGGGGCAGAAAAGGCCTTTTAAAAAAAAAGGCCCCCCCTGGGAGCGACCCTTGCCCAAGGGGTCGCTCCCTTTTGTCAATTTCAAAGAAAAAAAAGAAAATCCCTGGTGTCTAGTGGGGTTTCAAAAGCCGGATTGCAAGCAATCCGGCTTTTGAAACCCTCGGAGGGACTTCAAAGGGAAGGAAATACTTTTCCTTCCCTTTGAAGCCCCTCCGGGCCTCCCAAGTGATTGAAAAAGAAATGCTTTTGCATTTCTTTTTCAATCGCGCTGGAAGCAGAGCTTCCAGCGCGACGAGGGAGGCCCCTGTGACACATCAGCGCGCGCGCGCGCGCTGACGTCACGGGGGGGTGGGGGGGGTCGGGGGTGGAAGGGGAAGGTCTTCCCCTTCCATCCCCGACTTGGGGGGGGAAGGGGGGTGCACGGGGGGCGCGCTAGCGCGCCCCCAAGTTCCCCTGTGCCATGGACGAGATGATCTCGTCCAAGGCACAGGGGAACTGTAGCCTTGGACGAGATCATCTCGTCCAAGGCACACAAGAGGTTAAGGAGAAATGTTTTAATTTATCTTTTCTTTTTCGACTTTGCATGTGCGCTGCACTGTACAGCACACACACAAAGTACAAAAAGTTTTAACTCCTTCGCTGCCAAACTTTTTACCCCTCAGGTGCCAAGACTTTTTGTTGGCTATTTGGGGCAGTTCGTGCTTAGGCCCTCATAACTTTTTGTCCACATAAGCTATCCATGCCAAATTTGCGTCCTTTTTTTCCCAACATCCTAGGGATTCTAGAGGTACCCAGATTGTGTGGGTTCCCCTGAAGGAGACCAAGAAATTAGCCAAAATACTGCAAACATTTCGTTTTTATTAAAAAAAAGGGGAAAAAGGGCTGCAGAAGAAGGCTTGTGGTTTTTCCCCTGAAAATGGCACCAACAAAGAGTTTGCAGTGCTAAAATCACCATCTTCCCAGCTTTCAGGAACAGGCAGACTTGAATCAGAAAACCCAATTTTTCAACACAATTGTGGCATTTTACTGGGACATACCCCATTTTTACTATTTTTTGTGTGCTTTCAGCCTCCTTCCAGTTAGTGACAGAAATAGGTGTGAAACCAATGCTGGATCCCTGAAAGCTAAACATTTCTGAAAAGTAGACAAAGTTCTGAATTCAGCAAGGGGTAATTTGTGTAGGTCCTACGAGTGTTTCCCACAGAAAATAACAGCTGAAATAAAAGAATATTGAAATTGAGATGACAGAAAACAGCCATCTCCACGTTTTGCTCTGTAACTTTTTCCTGCGATGTCAGATTTTTTAAAGCAATATACCGTTACATCTGCTGGACTCTTCTAGTTGCGGGGATATATAGGGCTTTTGGGTTCATCAAGAACCCTAGGTATCCAGAGCCAATAAATGAGCTGCACCTTGTAATGGATTTTCATTCTATGCCAGGTATACAGCAATTCATTTGCTGAAATATAAAAAGTGAAAATAGGTATCAAGAAAACCTTTGTATTTCCGAAATGGGCACACGAAAAGCTGATGAGAAGCAGTGGTTATTTGCACATCTCTGAATTCCGGGGTGCCCATACTAGGATGTGAATTACACGCATTTCTCAAATAAACGTCTTTTTTACACAGTGTCTTACATTTGGAAGGAGTAAATGTAGAGAAAGACAAGGGGCGATAACACTTGTTTTGCTATTCTGTGTTCCCTCAAGTCTCCCGATAAAAGTGGTACCTCACTTGTGTGGGTATGCCTAGCACCCGCGACCATAAATGCCCCAAAACACAACATGGACACTTCACATTTTCCTAACGAAAACTGAGCTGTTTTTTGCAAAGTGCCTAGCTGTGGATTTTGGCCTCTAGCTCAGCCGGCACCTAGGGAAACCCACCAAACCTATGCATTTTTGAAAACTATACACCTAGAGGAATCCAAGATAGGGTGACTCAAAATTCAGCCAAAAAAAACCCTTTTCCTCTCATTTCGGTGACAGAAAGTTCTGGAATCTGAGAGGAGCCACAAATTTCCTTCCACCCACCATTCCCCCAAGTCTCCTGATAAAAATGGTACCTCACTTGTGTGGTTAGGCCTAGTGCTCGCGAAAGGAAATGCCCCAAAACACTATCTGGACACATTAAAATTATCAAATACAAAACTACCTGTTTTTGCAGGTGGGTACATGTGTTTTTGGTCCTGGGCTTAGCAGCCATCTAGGGAAACCTACCAAACACAGACATTTCTAAAAACTAGACACCCGAGGGAGTCCAGGGATGTGTGACTTGTGTGGATTCCCCAATGTTTTCTTACCCAGAATCCTCAGCAAACCTCATGTAGCTAAAAACTCACTTTTTCCCCATATTTCTGTGTGGGATCACCGCACTGGGACAAATTTCCTACCATCCAACGTTCCCCTCAGTCTCCCAGTAAAATTGATACCTCCCTTGTGTAGGTGGGCCAAGAACCTGTGACAGGGAAGAGCCAAAAACATGTTGAAATTGAGGGGGAACCAAAGCGGGTCCAAAAGGGCAGTTTGAAAAAAAACATTTTTAGGCTGACAAGTGCAGCAGAATTTTTATTGGTATAGATGAGAAAATGTTGGTTGGTAGGAATTTTGTGGATTTTTGCAGATTCTGGAAGGTTCCATCCATCACAAAAATGTGGGAACAATTTGTGATTTCCAGCATAGTTGGAGGTTTGCAGGGCATTGTGGGTAAGAAAATGGTGCGGGTGCATGGGAAGCATGCCTGGAATCAACCAGATGTTTAGGCCCATATTTATACTTTTTGACGCTAAACTGCGCTAACGCAGTTTAGCGTCAAAAAGTTTTGCGCCGGCTAACGCCATTCTGAAGCGCCATGCGGGCGCCGTATTTATTGAATGGCGTTAGCCGGCGCAAGCAGACCGGCGCTGCCTGGTGTGCGCGAGAAAAACCACGTACACCAGGCAGCGCCGGCGTAGGGGGAAAATGGCGCATGGGCGTCTTAAAATGGGGCAAGTCAGGTTACGTCGAAAAAATCGTCGTAACCCGACTTGCGCCATTTTTTTTCGACGCCCATCCCCCATCAACATGACTCCTATCATTGTAAAGATAGGAGTCATGCCCCCTTGCCCAATGGCCATGCCCAGGGGACTTCGGTCCCCTGGGCATGGTCATTGGGCATAGTGGCATGTAGGGGGGCACAAATAAGGCCCCCCTATGCCACAAAAAATAAAAAATAAAATACTTACCTGAACTTACCTTAATGTCCATGGGATGGGTCCCTCCGTCCTTGGGTGTCCTCCTGGGGTGGGCAAGGGTGGCAGGGGGGGTCCCTGGGGGCAGGGGAGGGCACTCTGGGCTCATTTTGAGCCCACTTGTCCCTTAACGCCATGCCTGACCCAGGCGTTAAAAAGCGGCGCAAATGCGCCGTTTTTAGCCACGCCCACTCCCGGGCGTCTCTTTTGCCCGGGAGTATAAATACCACGTAAAGGCCTGGGAGTCATTTTTTAGACGGGAACGCCTCCCTTGCATATCATTAACGCAAGGAAGGGGTTCACGCTAAAAAATGACGCACATTCCGGGAACTTTGGCGCTATACGCCTCTAACGCCATAGTATAAATATGGCGTTAGTTGGCGTTAGTTTAGCGTCGAATTTGCGTCGAAAAAAACAACGCAAATTCGGCGCAAACGGAGTATAAATACGGCCCTTAGTTTTCAGATGTGTCTAGGTCTTGTGGATTTTTCTATATGGCAGTGCCCTAAAGTAAAAAAAGTGCAGCCCTCACCATTCCAAGTGGGACGATTTTGAGAGTTACCAAGCTGTCATGTCCCAAATGTAAAACCAAAACCCAAAATAATGAAATGTCCTTTGTTTGCAGTGGGATAAGATGTTTTAGTGTGCGGGGGAGCGCTGAAAGACTGTTACCCCCTTTAGTTGGGGTGGGGGTATAACCAGGCCCATACTGATTGGTAGCCACCATCCCACAATTATTATTTTTTTATTCCATGGCATCTAGTAGACTTTCTGCCCCCCCCCCGGGGTCCCATCTGCCCATTGGTGGGCAGAACAACTTTGGCCCCATTTATTTGGGGTGGGGGGTGTGGCCATACCCCCACCCTCTTATTTTGAAAAACAAATCTTCCCTGGTCTTTGGTGGGCTTTATGCCCCCTTTGGGGGCAGATGGGCCTTCCGAAAATAGGCCAATCTTCCTCCAAGGGGGCAGATATGGCCAACAGTAATGTGCCCCCATGGGGAGCGACCCTTGCCCCAGATGCTGCACCCCCCAAACAAAACACACACATACACACACACCAATCCCTGTTGTCTAGTGGTTTCTGCCCCCTTTGGAGGCAGATTGGCCTAACAAAAATAGGCCGATCTGCCCTGAAAGGGGGCAGAAATGGCCTAAATACAATTTGCCCCCTAGGAGAGCAACCCTTGCCTAAAGGGTCGCTCCCCATACATCAAAACATAAAGTAAATAAAAAAATATATATATCCCTGGTGTCTAGAGGTTTCTGCCCCACCGGAGGCAGATCGGCCTAATTATAGGGGGGCATAAAAGGCCCAAAAATATTTTGCCCGCCCCCCGCCCCCGGGGAGCCGCCCTTGCCAAAGGGGACACTCCCCTTATGCGTTAGTATAAAAAAAAACAAATCCCTGGTGTCTAGTGGCTTCTGCCCCCCCCCGGGGGCAGATCGGCAAAATATAATTAGGCTGACCTGCCCCCAGGGGGGGCAGAAATGGCCTAAAAATAATTTGGCCTCCGGGAGCGACCCTTGCCTAAGGGGTTGCTCCCCACATATAAAAAAAAAAGTAAACAAAAAAAAAGTATCCGTGGTGTCTAGTGGTTTCTGCCCCCCCGGAGGCAGAGCGGCCTAACTATATTAGGCTGATCTGCCCCCGGGGAGGGGCAGAAATGACTTAAAAATTATTTGGCCTGCTGGGGAGAGGCCCTTCCCAAGACGCCGCTCTCCTTATGTCCATTTCAACAACAAAAAAAAACCTTGTGTCTAGTGGGCATTTCTGCTGCCCGATCGCTTTGCGATCGGGCAGCAGAAATGGTTGCAGAGAATAGAAAGGAAAGGCCTTTCCTTTCATGCCTCTGCTGGCCCCCTCCTCCTGAGCGGAAGAGAAATGCTTTTGCATTTCTCTTCCGCATCGTGCTGGAAGCAGGCTTCCAGCGCAATGGGAGTTGACCTCTGATGAGGTCAGCACGCGATTGCGTGCTGACGTCCTCAGACATCACTGGGGGTGTTGGGGAAGGGGGTCAGGGGTGGAAGGGGAAGCAATTCCCCTTCCAGCCTTGACCTGTGGGGGTGGGGGCGGCCCTCTGGGGGAATGCTAACACTCCCCCTGAAGGCCTGTACACAGACGTAATGGTTACGTCTGTGGCGCCTGAGAGGCGCTGCCACGGACATAACCATTACGTCCTTGGCGTACAAGGGGTTAAAAGTTGTTGAGGCATAGTATTTTGTACTAAAAGGGAACACTTCCAGTACAATACCTATGCTAGACTCATGCACGCACCCTTGCATTCTGGCGCAAAGGTGTGTGTGCGACACTTGGCAGCAAAATTCAAAATTCTGTATCAGCACTAGAGAGAAGGGAGGAGAGAGCCATAATAGTAATAATGGCAAGTTTAGGTGAAAAGACCACAGTAATAAATAGAAGAGTGTGAGTCAAAACATACCTTGCTGAGCTTGATGCCCCAATTGCTTGAGATGGAGACAGATATACTGTGCAGGTGAATTTGCCACTGTATGCTATTCTCTGGCCAGGTGTGAATTGTGAGCTAAAGTAAAATAGTATTTTTTATTGGGAAGAACTAGCGGATCTGCCCGGGAGTACTGTTCTTTGAAGAAAGTCAGCTGCACTGCTCTCACCGAAAGGGTAAATGGAATTTGCAAGCAGATCAGGATACTCTGCAGTGAACGGGACTCCAACAGTGTACCACATGGGCCTTCAAATCAAGCGGGCTGTATCTGCACGAGGGAGCGTTTAGTGGGACTATGTTGAGACATTTCTCCTGAAGAATCTAGCCTGCACATGCCCCAGAGTAGCACTTTGAATGGCCAGGAGTATTGAAATTGGAAAAGGACTTAAAAAAAACAAAAGAAAGCGTGATTGGATTCAGGTATATTAAAACATTGGAATGTTGGGGGCTCCTTTGCAGACAATGGAGTGCTCCGGGCTTTTACTAGCTGGTAAAAGCCCAGAGCGTCAACATTCCAACGTTCTCATTGTTCACAGCAACGTTCTCATTGTTCAAGCTGTGAACAAAGCCTCACAGAGCCTGAGGGAATTTTAATCCCCTCGGGCTTTATGAGGAATTGTTTTATTTGATAGAACATTCTGCCCTCTAGTGGCAGAATGTTGTAATAGCCTTAGAACCCACCGTAGCGGGTTCTACTGGCCATTAAAGGCCCTATCTACATAAGTAATCCTTCAGAATTCACTGGAAGCAAACACAGTCACATTTCCTCTCCTCTGTCTTCACCCAGCACATGCAATGAGAAGGCTGTTTTTAGTGAAATAGAATGCAGACCTCTCTCATAACTCTGATTGGCTGTTGCCAGCCAATCAGTGTGAAGGTGTGTTTCAGAAAACTGAAAATGTGCTGGTATGACTCAGGGATGAGGAATTATGAGTAGGGATGATGGAAGAGAAGTGGGGATGATGGAAGAGAAGTAGGGATGATGGATGAGAAGCAGGGATGAGAAGTAGGAATGAGGAGTGAGGAATTAGGATGTCCTAAAATGGATGCTATTGTTGTTGCTTATACCCACTCAGGCCCGTTCATTGCTTTGGTCACCGTTTGTTGCTTTTCTTTTCTAATTTATTTTTTCCTCCCCATCTCGGAGCCTCAAGTGCCTCTGTTGCTCCCTTGCCCACTGCCTGTGCATTCCTCCACTTGCTCCTCCCACTCCAGGAATTTTTTTCAGTTAAATGTTTGCTCTGTATTTTTTATTTTATTTTTGGGAGAACCGGGCAGCTCTGCATTCCAAGAAGCACTTTTTCACAAGTAAATTTTTATTTTTTCAAAAACTGACTTTATGTGCTTTGTTGTATTTATAAATCTAGGGAATTTCACCATCTTGGATCAAAAAAATACATTAAAAAAAGCAGAACGTTTCACTAACGTCATTTTGTAGCACACACAGTTGTGTCATCGCACATTTTTTTCCTCTCTGTTTTGTTTTTTTGTTGCTGATGCTTCATTCTACTGGAAAAAGCATTGGCAAAGCTAATAGGTAAAAAAGGCAAGACATGTGGCCTTTCACAATGCTTTTGTTTGCTTTTAACAATTTTCTTTATCATTACCGCCTTTCTCCAACAGATTTGTCAAGCTCTTGCTTCTCTCTTACAATAATTATCCCTCCCAGTACATTCTATCTCTTGATGGTGGTTTGTTAAGGACAAACACTATTTCCAACTTCTGTGCCAGTCGAAGGAGATGGTGTTTGTAAAGATGGGTGCTCCTGATTGCCATTTTGATGAGATTCAGTGCTACATAAGGTGTCAACTTCCACTCAGTGTTCTGAGCACACCTGGACACAGCATGGCACTTTAATCTGAATTAGATCCTGAGGAGTTTGATGAATCTTTAATTGAAGTTGTATTTGGTTGCTCCTGAGGGCCTCTGCTTCAAAAAGCTGGTGTCACTGAAACATCAAAAGAAGCTTCAAAGTTAAACTATGGTTATATTTTACATTGAAAGGAAGAAACTGTTGTGGGAATGATAAGGGGTGTGCAAAATTTATGTTACTAGCTTTTCTGAAATTATGTAACATTTTGGAAAAATTGCACAAAATGACACGCAACTACATGAAATGCAAAACCGGCAGTAGCATTGTATTTTTAGTGCGAACTGCGCCCTCATGTCCATTTTGGACACAAGAATACATTTTGCCATTAAAGATATTAGCTCACAAAAGACAGGGGCCACAAACACCAGCTCCTCGCATTCTGGTCATTTGCATTGTTGCTGCGCTCTCGTAGAAAATGTTTACTGTGAATGATACATAATTATGAAACATGGCATAAAAGCATGATCTCAGGAATTTTGCATAGCAAGTTTAATTTGAAATTACCAAATTATGCGATATTACACCTATGTGACAAATTCCACTGGGACCTAGAGATGATGACAATAATGTGCATACACGTTTTACATATTTCTTTGGAGCAGATAAAGGACCTACATGGTATCTCTTTCTTGTTATATGTGACAGTGACTGGCTTGATTTCTTTAGATAAACAGGCTAGTTGCTGACTTCCAATGGACACACTTGCAACAAGACAATTTAGCATTTTTTTGTAAGCATGAGCAACATAGGCTGCTCTTGTTATTTAAAGCATTCTGGCACTTTATTTCAACACGCATTGGCCATTCCAGCTTTTACTCTCATACTAAGGTAAGGGAAACAAGACACACCTTGTGTAGGAGGCTGACCTAGTTTGTAGTGGGTACCTTGGGTACTTACACCTTATACCAGGTCCAGTTATCCCTTATTAGTGAAGAAGTAGTGTTCTAGTACCTTAGGCTGATAGAGGTAGCTATAGCAGAGCAGCTTAGGCTGAACTAGGAGACATGCAAAGTTCATGCAATACCACTTATAGGTACACAGCACTTATACACAAGTAAAGGCAATACTCAGTGTTACCAAAAATAAAGGTAGTTTATTTGGGTGACACAGTACCAAAAATATCTTAGAGGCAATACTCCTTCTGGTGGTAAGTATTACACACAATATATACACTAGACACCAAAATTAGGCAAGTAATTAGTCATAGGATAGTGCAAACAATAGGAAATGCTATAGAATGCAATGGGAGAAAATAGGTCTAGGGGCAACACAAACCATATACTTCGAAAGTGGAATGCAAATCACAAATTCCCCCCTAGACAAGTGTAGTGTATGCAGAATCACTGGGAGAGTAAGAATACAGTAAAGGGAAGTAAATTACCCCACCCCAGAGCCCAGAAAAGCAGGAGTAAAGTACTGCAAGTTTCCTTAGGACACACTACACCTTGTGATATGGATTATTGCAGTAACCAACCAAGTCTGCAAACCACAACTGCTGGATTCCTGGACCTGAAGATCTGCAAAAGAAGGGGTCCATGTTCAGAAGTTGAAAGAAGTTCCAGGAAGGACAGGAGCCCCTGCCAACCCAGAAGAGGGTGCAAAAGAAGAGTCTCCGGTTGGACAAAGACTGCAGGAATGCACCCTAGGAAGATGCCAGCGGGTTCCTGCATGATGCAGAAGATGTCCCACGATGTGAAGATGGATGCAGATGTGATTTTGTGTTGGAAGTCGCCAACAAGCCTTGGTTATGACAAATATGCATTTTGAATCAAAATGGAGCTGACTGGACCCAGGAGGGACCTGGGAGCCTCAACTCTGTGTGAGTAGGAAGAGGGGGGGATCTCAGCACTTTAGAGAACCCTCAGGATGCCAGGCAGCAGCCACAGGAGTCCCAGGAGACAGGGACAAAGGAGATGCAAAACGCGGTTGGTGCAGCACAACAAAGGAAGGTTCCACACTGCCGGAGAACAACTCAGCAAGTTAAGCGTCACAGGACGGAGTGCTGGGGACCTGTCCAGGCAGTGCCTAAAGGAATTTTGCAAATAATGCACAGAGGCCTCAGGAGGTGAAGAAGACGCTGTGCACACGATACTGTCGCTCTCAGAGAAGGCACAGTTTTATCTCCTCCAAATTGCGTCAGCAGGATCTCTGGACAGTCTGTGTCAATGGGGTTCACCCTCTGAGAGTCCAGGAGCCCGCTCGTCACTGTGAGAGGAGTCCAGAAGTACCGTTCGTCGACTTGGAGGTGCCTGTGTGAGCAGGGGAGTGATTCCGTCACCTCACAGGAGATTACTTCAGTCCTTCTGGTGCAGGGTGAAGACAGGGAGTCCCCAGAGTGTGATCACCATGGAAACTGTTGCAGTTGCTGGCTGGAGCTGAAGTTGCAGAAGAAAAGTATCCCTTGTGGATATTTTGTTGCTATTACAGAGCTTCCTGGAGCAGGCTGCAGTTGATCCGAGGTCAGAGGATGAAGTAGTAGTTGCAGAGGATTCCTAAAGGAAACTTGCAAGCAGAATCTGAAGATAACCCACAGGAGAGACCCTAAATAGCCCTGAGAGGGGGATTGGCTACCTTATCAGGTAAGGACCTATCAGGAGGGGTCTCTGACGTCACCTGCTGGCACTGGCCACTTAGAGCCCTCCAGAGTGCCTCCACACCTTGCAATCCAAGATGGCTGAAATCTGGTACATACTAGAGGAGCTCTGGGCACCACCCCTAGGGTGGTGATGGACAGGGAGTGGTCACTCCCCCTTCCTTTGTCCAGTTTTGCGCCAGAGTGGGGGACAAGGGGTTCCTGAACCGGTGTAGACTGGCTTATGCGTGGAGGGCACCATCTGTGCCCTTCAAAGCATTTCCAGAGGCTGGGGGAGGGCGTAACACCCTGCTCTCAGAGAAAGTGCTTTGTTCTGCCTTCCTGGGACTGAGCTGCTTGGACCCCAGGAGGGCAGAAACTTGTCTGTGAGGTGGCAGCAGCTGTAGATGCAGTGCAAGCCTCAGAGAGCTGGTTTGGCATTACTGGGGTCCATAGTGGAGCCCCCAGGATGCATGGAATTGGCTCCCCAATACCAAATTTGGAATGGGGGGACAATTTTATGATCTTAGACACCTTACATGGCCATATTCAGAGTTACCATTGTGAAGCCACATATATATATTGACCTATATGTAGTGCACGCGTGTAATGGCGTCCCCGCACTCACAAAGTCCCGGGAAATGACCCTGAACTATGTGGAGGCACCTTTGCTAGTGCAAGGGTGCCCTCACACTTAGTAACTTTGCACCTAACCTTCAGCAAGTGAAGGTTAGACATATAGGTGACTAATAAGTTACTTAAGTGCAGTGAAAATGGATGTGAAATAGTGTGTGCACTATTTCACGCGGGCTGCAGTGGCAGTCCCGTGAAAGGGTTTGTCTGAGCTCCTTGTAGGTGGCAAAAGAAATGCTTCAGCCCATAAGGATCTCCTGGAACCCCAATGCCCTGGGTACCTGGGTACCATATACTAGGGACTTATAAGGGGGGTCCAGTGTGCCAATTGAAATTGGTAAATGATGTCACTAGCCTATACTGATAAATTTAAACGCAGAGAGAGCATAAGAGAGAGCATAAGCACTGAGGTTCTGATTAGCAGAGCCTCAGTGACACAGTCAAGCAATACTGACAACACACACATTAGGCCACAAACTATGAGCACTGGGGTCCTGGCTAGCAGGATCCCAGTGGCACAGTAAAAACACACTGACACAGACTCACAAAAAGGCTAAAAGAGGGGGTAACCATGCTAAAAAGAGGCTACTTTCTCACACCTTGGCCATGAACCAACTTGGAAATGGGGGTGTTTAGAGGTTGAAATGCTGTGTGCAGTAGTATTATTCATAGCGGAGCAGACACTGGTTTCCATCGGGTGGGCGACTGTAGCATGTTTTGGGGCCAGGTGGTGAGTCATGCCCATTGTGCAACAGTGTTACACTCCCCCTTTTTTCCGTACCTCACAAATGTCTGCAGCATACACAGGCAGCACAAGTTCCACAGAGAGGACCCGTGGAGCTTGCCTAGAACATTCTTCGTACTTAGGAGCTGCAGACCAGGAAATCAGGCAGTAAGAGCAGGGCAAGTCCTAAAGTCAACATAATGCAATGGACTAAAAATAAATAGAAAATAAAATGAGTAAATAAATAAATACAACTAATCTAGGTTTAATTGGCTCTTCCACTATACCAAAGAAAGATCCAATCTATGGCTGGTCTATTACATGTGAATGTATATGTGTAAGTACAAATTTAAATGCTCCCTTCGCCACAGGTGTTTTCTCCCAAGGTGAGGAAAGAATTTTTTCACTGACTCTTACTGCCATGGGTCCCTGGCGGTGACAGGCTGTGAAAAATTACCTCTAATTCTGCCCATCAAAATCAAGTGGGTGGAATTATACTTTGTCTCCGACAGCCCTTACTCTGCATGACCATCAGAGGGGTTTAATGACGGTCAGGTTTGTCCTTCCTTAACTTGGAGGCTTATGTTGTTTTAAAACATTCCATATGTACAAAGCAACTAGAAGTCCCACAGTTGTCAATCAAAACCAACCAAGCTCCAGAGTCAACCAACAGTGTACAAGCTATTTCTGGTGTCATCAGTTGTACATGAATATAAAAATGTGATTGTTCTTCAACAGACCCCTGTTGCCCTGATTTGAGCCATGGTTGTCACTTTGGACTGAGAAGGGGCATTTCCCAGCAGCAGTGGTCGATTTTCAATGCAAAGCCCCATCTTGCCATTGTACGCACATAGGCCATTTTATTTTTTCTAGAGTTAAAAATCATTTGTTTTTGCCTATCTACATCAGTTGATCAGTGGAGACTGGAGCTTCACTGGGCTCTGGATGTACTATCATGGTGAAACTTTTCAATATCCATTTTCTTTCTGATTTTCATTGTCACTGATAGGCATCAGTCTGGCTGCTGGACTTAGGAATTCTTCAAATCCGGCTAACGGGTTTTCGGATATTTTCCAGGATTCCTGTAGGCATATGATGTCAAAGTCGTTCAAGTAGGCTTCCAAATATGGGTCTTGCATGATTTTGCTGGCCTCTGCTATGTTCCAAGATGCTATGTTTGTGACCTACAACTTGCTTTTGGACAGCGTTAGTCCATTTGGGATTGTTTTGGCAGAGCGGCTTCTGGATCTGACATTATGCTGCAAGGTTCTGTCAGAATCGAGAAGTGGATCTGTACCAGCTGCATCCTTTGTCTTGCAGTCCTCCTTACTGACAATGCCTTATCTGTGAGATGCCCTGGACGATGGATATAGTGATCTCTCTTGGGCTCTTGGTGAAGGTAGGAGATGCCCCTTTAGCTTGTTGCAAGAAGGTTTGCTGTTTGGCTGTTTGGGAGATAGTTGTCCAGAAGTTGTCCCTTTTTTTGGTCTCTTCTTGCGGGATTAGAAAGGAGAGGTATTTTGCTTTACACTCTTCCTTTAGCTCTATGCCCCATTCTTCAAATATCTCTGATTTGGACCATACTAACTGTGCTATTTCTGTGCTGTTCAAGCGGACTTCAGTACTTTCGCTCATGTCGCCCTTTTTTGGCATTACGAAGGCTACATATTGCAGATCTTTACTACTTATTGTTTCTAGTCCTTGGATTGCCAACCTCTTCCTCTACTGTATTTTTGTTGTATGTCTTCCCCGTCAGTAGACTCCTATCTCCACCTCACCATCCTGCTGAAGCAGGAGGTCAAATACTGTGGCTGGAACAGTCTGGGAGGAATACGCAAAAGTCAGTGAACTGCCTGAAAGTCTCACAATGGACATGTGGAATATACAAATTCTGTCTGCAAACCTTGTAAACTGTATCAGCTAGTGTGCCTGTGAATTCCTAATTGATTATGGAGATTCATTGCATCTTGTGATCTCCAAGTGCCCATGATTAAGCAGTCACCCAAAGAATTGAGACAGAAAACTGTCAGTCACCACTCCCAAAACCAAACTGCTAAAAGTGAGTCAGACTTTCCATATTTTGCCACTTTTAGTGGGTGATCATTGGTACGTGACTGGGCCTTAGGAAGGACTAGCAATGATGACTTATTCAGATATGAGCAGCAACGACACCAAAAGGCCTCCATCTTACATGGATGCGGGTTGCCCCGTGTCCTTTGTCTCATAGTGTGCATATGCCCTGGACATAGGACCAGAGGAAACAGCAATGTCGGTTGTTTTAGGACTGCATCAGTGCAAGGGCTCTTGCTGGGCTGTGCAGGAGTGTACACCACAGCGGGCATCACCGCATCTTCTGATACTGACAGGAGCTGATCAATCGATTCACGTCTGACAGAAACAAAGGTACAGAGCAAGGGATCTTCCCAAGGGACAACTGATATTTTTCCTTTTGAGACTGACACAAACTACTCCAATTCTAAGTACCTTTTCCTGTGGGAAGTATGGATGGGGAGAGAGGAACCAAGGAAAGGGGACCAGAAGACCGATTGCTTTCAGATCCTTTATAGAGCGCAGGCCCGAGCTTGCACTGAAATTATTGCATTTTGACTTAGAATGAGGAACAACATTTACTAGTAATCACTATTTCCACTACACAGTAATTGCCCCATTGATAACTTTATACTGCATTTTTCTTCCTCTGTAATAGTTTATGTTTATTATCGTTTTTGGAGACAGAAGTGAAGTGCTTTTTCTCTTATAGTAAAGAGAAGGGAGAAAGTAGGGAGAAGTTGGCAAGGGGAGATGAACCAAGGAATGGTTGACCAGTTCACTTACACTCATCAAATTGTTGATAGATCATGGGCCTGGCTTGCAATGAAAAAAATGTATATTGCTTTAATATGGGAATTGCCAGTAATCACTAGTTCCACACCAAATAACCGTGCCACTGAAAAATGTGTACTCCATTCTTTTTGCTCTCTAGTAGCTAACGTACAGTATTGTGGGACTGAATAAAAGTGTTTTCTCTTTGAGGTAAACCACCGACTGGAAACTGATTTATATTGATTAATGATTGATAATAGATATTTCAGTGAGTTCTGAGTATTTACCCCATCACCTCCTTGAATATGCCTTAGACTGCTCAACTTCGTTACTCTGTGTCAAATGTTAAAGAGGGTGAACGCTACTTAGTTTTATGCTCAGTAGTAAGGTAAAGCTATTGGACACCAGTGATAAGAGGTTCTGGTTATTACTATCTGAGGCTAGTAATCACTGCCTGCCCTGGGTGGTCCCATACATAGTTAAACTCTCCAGGCCACATGCCAAAAATCTCCACCCCCCCCCCCCCCCACCGACAAATGTCAGGAATGATAACAAATATGAGTGGAAATAAACTCATTAATCAGCAACCCAGAGTAGAGTGATCGAACTAATTGGGCACATTTTCCATATTGGGCAGTGCTTGAAATGGAAAAATAGGAGTGCAAGTACTCTGTTCCCAGAGTACCTGCTTATTTCTGAGAAGTGCCTGTACTCACCAATGAAAAGTGTTACGTTTTTCTTGAGAAGTGCAGGTACCCTCCCTCTAAAAATAAAAAAGTACTGATACTCGGTACCGGACAGTACCGGCCCATTTAAAGCACTGATAATGGGTTTATCTAAAAGAAGGCGGACCGGCTCGACAGCACAACCAGTGAGTCACTGAGAGATAGTGCAAGGTGTTTCCGTTGTGTCCAATGGCTACTGTTCCTCTTGCGGGTGATCATTAACATCATTTATTGCCACTGGCCACCTGCACGGTTTCCCAAAACATGGAGCAAAAATTTGCTGAAGACCAATAACTGACATTGTTAGCTAAATCTGTGATCAACTGAAGCAGAACAAACACCCATAACTGACATACCCGAAGATCCTTTTATTTATAAGTTTGTGTTTTCTAGAACTTTGGGGGTCATTCTGACCCTGGCGGTCATTGACCGCCAGGGTCAACGACCACGAGAGCACCGCCAACAGGCTGGCGGTGTTCTCAAGGGCATTCTGACCGCGGCGGTTTGGCCGCGGTCAGAAAGGGAAAACCGGCGGTCTCCCGCCGGTTTTCCGCTGCCCTCAGGAATCCTCCATGGCGGCGCAGCTTGCTGCGCTGCCATGGGGATTCCGACACCCCATACCGCCATCCTGTTCCTGGCGGTTCGCCCGCCAGGAACAGGATGGCGGTATGGGGTGTCGTGGGGCCCCTGGGGGCCCCTGCAGTGCCCATGCCAATGGCATGGGCACTGCAGGGGCCCCCGTAAGAGGGCCCCACAAAGAATTTCAGTGTCTGCTTAGCAGACACTGAAATTCGTGACGGGTGCAACTGCACCCGTCGCACCTTCCCACTCCGCCGGCTCCATTCGGAGCCGGCTTCCTCGTGGGAAGGGGTTTCCCGCTGGGCTGGCAGGCGGCCTTCTGGCGGTCGCCCGCCAGCCCAGCGGGAAAGCCAGAATGGCCTCCGCGGTCTTTCGACCGCGGAGTGGCCATATGGCGGTTCCCGCCAGGCGGGCGGCGACCGCCGCCCGCCGGCCTCAGAATGAGGCCCTTTGTCTTCATCGTTGATGGAAAGATTTCTTAAGATTCCAGAAAGGACTAAAAACGTAATGGAGTTTAATACTTGTTCGCGTGATCCGAATCACAAAGTCTGAAATTTTATCCTGTCATTTTCTTTCTGTCTTTGGAGCAAATTTACAACGTTATTGGAATTTACAAACAATTCCGGGGTTACTACTCGGGCATTGCCACTGTAACAGCTTGGCATGAGTAGTCAAATTTAAAAACCTTTATGCATTCGGGCAAGCCATTAGTGTACTTTTCAGAATGCGTACATTGAAAACACTTGCCAGCTTTCATTAGTTCTCAATGGGGACATTATTTTTCACCATGGTAAAGCTCACTCCTAGGAATTTTCACTTTTGAAGGTATTCCCTCACTCTTCCTCCCCTGATAATTTACTTCTGCCCCATACAGGTGAAAATGTGTGACCGTTTGAGGGGGCGAAGAGAATACTTGCAAAATGTATGTCGACACCCACAAATAAATGTATGAGTTACTAACGTTAGCTCGTTAGTTCAGCCAGTTACGAAAAATGTTGTGAATGATAAACTGTCAGTTGCGCATGCTAGTAATGCTCTCTGTGTGCACCTGCCCCTCAACTGCAAAAAATAGCTTTGTGAATCGAGAATTCAACGTTACTGGCCTGAACCTACAGTATGCGCCTCGGCTGAATAATACGAACATGATTGGCCATCCTATTCCTGCCAACCCTTACTAGATGATTTGAAACATCCATCAAAAGGTACAGAGCACTTTAAAAATGCAGCAACATTAAAAAGTGTATATTTAAAGGAGTAAAGGTCTTCCCTAGCAGCTTTCCCGGAGGGCTAACGCCAGTCATCCCGCCTCCCCAACCGCTCACTTTGAACCAACACGTCACGGGTCAGGAGGTGGACAGGCCCTTCTCCTTTTCGTTTCCCAGGATTATCTGACACGTTCCGCTCCCAGACCTAAAAAACACCCCAGATAGTGTCTACTGAAAATTGTGTTAAGTAAACTTTTTTTAATTTCCTTTGACCATAAACGTTGACCTTTTCTGCTGGTTTTGTTGCACTTTTTTTTTTTAACTACTGCAATGACCCTTTGCAACGAGGGCGACGAGCCACTTAACTGTAATTAAAGACAGGGACCTGGGTCTTGTCAGTGCACCATATTCATATCCTGCTTGACACTGGCATTTTGTTCTCTGGCCCATGCAGACTGACTCTTTCATAGCCTTTGGAACACTGCCACATTGTGCTCGGTTTCTGCAAGTGCACCTTGCAGCGGTGTAAGGGGAATTCTCTTCCAGAGAGTCCTTGTTCGCATTTTCTTTTTTATACAAAAAAAGAGAAACCAAAGCCTGCAGCAAAATGGCAGCGCAGCATAAAATGTAAGAAAACAGCACGATTGACATTGACTTGCAAAAACACGCAGACATGTCATAATGAAACACTTTTTTGTGAAATATGATGCTCGTAAACTTTAAGAATGAAAGAAGGGCAGTTTAGCTGGCCTTTGAAGAAAGAAGAAACCTTTCCTACTGCAGAAGCTGATTGTGGAGGGCAGCGAAAGGACTGTTATTGGTTAGTGCCATTCCTACGTCGCTGGTCACAGCACTCATCCCTGCTCCGACGGACTACGGCCGTCACATGATATGCGTTTCTCTTGTTCTCCACCGCCATTATGGGAGCTGGACTTCCGCCCCCACCCCCAAACTGTCCGCTTTACCCTCCCTGCATCAGCTCCACATAGTACCACACATTCATGGTTAGACTAATGCATTTTAGTGCTGGTGTTCGCATCAAGGCGCTAAAATGCATTAGTCACTCATACAGAACTCCCTGACACTGTGGGGATGATCACGAGCCGCTCTAAAAGCAGCCAGCGCACAGCAGTGCTTAATTTGGGAAAAAAGTAAGGGCCAGATTTCTGGAAAAGTGGCACAGCGCAAAATTGACAGCGCCGCACTGCGTCACTTTAGAAACACAGGTGCACCTCTGTGTTGTCCCCTGCAAAATGTAGCTGCCAGTACCAACTCAGGTATCTTTGCACGATGCTTGCACCATCGTGCAAGGATGTCTGCGTTGAGAGGTGTGATTGTTCCCTTCCAGCACATAACCAATCACTAGTGGCGCTTTGGCACTTCTGTGTGTGCTGCACAATGCAGCACACACACAGGTGCCAAAGCGTCATTTTCAAATGATTGTTTATGTGCAGGAAGATAAACACCCATTTCTGACATTTTTGTTCTTTCTGCAGCACGCATAGAAAAAGCAAAAAAACGAGGAGGAATAAAAATATTCCTCCTCGTTGTGCCCTGCTAATGCCACCCCTGCCTGCTGCCTCAGGTTTACGAAATTTCATAAATCTGAGGCAGCATCAAAATGTAATGGTTGTTGCTGTGGCAAGCCCACAGCAACACCCATTCCACGCACCTTCCATGCACAGTGTTATGTGGGAAGGGGCTCTATTTACAAAGTGACGTTAAGCCACAAAAAATGGCCTAACTCCACCTTGTAAATATGGCGCAGTGCTTAGCGCCACAGGAGCGTCACAAAAAGTGACGCTTCTGTGTGCGCTAGGGACCTATATATACTCCCCTAAGTTCCAGGGCAAAGGAGGCTGCTTGCAGCCTGCACCACACATTGGCCATACCAGCACTGAGAATAACGGCGCCAGTACAACTACCAACCATCACACTTCTAAGAGTGTGATAATTTGAACTATTCCAGGACACCCAAAGTTATAAGAAAGGCGTGGAATGGTCTGAATTGTCATTTTTAATGCATATTGAATTATTAAACACAGTTGTGCCCATCTCAAAATTGGACAGAGAGCGGCTCCATGTGGTGGACTGTCATTATTGCAGATGTTGGGGATTAAGGCCCTGATTCTAAGCTTGGCGGGCGGCGGTAGCCGCCCGCCAAGCGGGAACCGCCAGAAGACCGTACCGCGGTCAAAAGACCGCGGCGGTCATTCTGGGTTTCCCACTGGGCTGGCGGGCGACCGCCGAAAGTCCGCCCGCCAGCCCAGCGGGAAACACCCTTCCCACGAGGAAGCCGGCTCAGAATGGAGCCGGCGGAGTGGGAAGGTGCGACGGGTGCAGTTGCACCCGTCGCGAATTTCAGTGTCTGCAAAGCAGACACTGAAATTCTTTGTGGGGCCCTCTTACGGGGGCCCTGCAGTGCCCAGGGGCCCCACGACACCCCATACCGCCATCCTGTTCCTGGCGGGCGAACCGCCAGGAACAGGATGGCGGTATGGGGTGTCAGAATCCCCATGGCGGATTCCCATGGGCAGCGGAAAGTCAGCGGTACACCGCCGGCTTTCCGCTTCTGGCCGCGGCTGTACCGCCGCGGTCAGAATGCCCGGCGGAGCACCGCCAGCCTGTTGGCGGTGCTACCGCCAACCTCCGCCCTGGCGGTATTTACCGCCAGGGTCAGAATGACCCCCTAAGTTCCTGAAACAACCAGATTAAAAATAAGCACTGGCTGAGGGGACTTCATGTGCGCACTGTCACTCTGCCTCCGCCTGCCAATCTTTCTGCTGGTCATCCTGAGAACTCATTGCTATGGTGCTTCAGGAGAAGACAGTCAGTTGGATACTGTGTTTCCATTATGTCACTGCACCACATGGCAGAAACAAATTGTGTCGTCTAGTAGCCCTATCCTGCCACTAAACACATGTGGCTGCTTGATCATTTGATGGACAGGGCCATTCTCTAAACAAATGGACGAACAAACAGCATTGACGCACAGGGACCTGCAGCCACGTGTATCCGGTACTATAAGTTGCCCATGTTGTTTTCTAGAGGGCCGTATCATCATTGGTCGAGGTGGGCACAGACATGGTACCACGCATGACCCCTGAGTATGGACTCTGCTGCTGATGGCAAGCTGGTGGTCGAGCGGGCAGGGCTGATCTTAGCTGGTGCAGCACAGTGAGCTTTGGACACATGCACAGAGAAACTAAGGGGCATATTTACAAGAACATGGCACATCGGCACTGATGCAGCAGTTATCTTGCATCACCCCTGCCTCACCAAACGACACCATGGGTGAACTGCATTTACAATACGGTGCCCCATGGCGGTTGTTAGAACAATAGCATCAGAAGTCTTGACGCGATCGTGGTACTTTGCTGCACTTTTGCTGCACTAGCGTCAAAAACTTTGACGCCAGTGCAGCAAAGTGCAAGGAGGCATATAGGTTACTATGGGTGCACCATTTTAACTACTGCTTTGAGCATGCATTAAAAATGATGCCAAAAATGGCGCAGTAAAGTGTTGTAAATTTCACTGCACCATTTTTGCGGACCTCCTTGCACTGGAATGCCCCTCTTGCATACATTTTGCCTGACTCAGGCATAATGTGGTGCAAGGGGGTGCAATGGATACATTGCACCACTTTTTAAATACAGTGCAGCAACAATGCCTCCTTAGTGCCACATGAGTGTAAAAAAGGCGCTTGTAAATATGCCCCTAAGACTTCACACCTGTGAGGGCTGCTGGTGCCTCATGTGATCTATATCCGTCCACCTTAGCCATGTCCCTGGCAGAGTCTCTCACCAGCCAGCCCACTACTAACAGGAAGATGAACTTGACACACACCGACCACCTGCAATGTAGCTGTAGTGCAGGCAGTGGCCTGGCTTTGCTCTTTCAACAATTAACTGAATTATCTACATGTAAAGTAGATTCACTCACATGGTTTCAGGGCAGTGGTGCTTAACAGGAGGTAGTCGCACCCATAACCCCAAGGAAACCTGTTCTTCATAAATTCTACTGTATGCACAACACTGAGGGTGGACTCGCACGACCATGGGACAACAATACATCCACCTTCTGTCAGCCCCTCAGAATGGCTAGATGTTACTTAACTGCTCTATGCAGAATTTTTACAACATGCAACTGATTTGCAAGATGGCACAGATGAACTGCTTTAACACACAATTAGAGTTTGTGTTGCTCAGTGCTTGTAATGGAAAAATAGAAGTGCAGGCACTCTGTACCAGACTACCTCCTTGTTTCTGAGAAGAGCTTGTACTTTCCGATTAAAAGTATTACGTTTTTCTTGAGAAGTGCAGGCACTCTCCCTCTCCAAATAAAAAAGTGCAGGACAGTATCAGCCCATTCGAAGCACTTGTGTCCCTACTTTCCCACAAGGTCGATTCATCTCCAAAACATTAAGATTTTTGATTGAAGAACAGATCTCATCTCTATTAAATAAATAATGCTTTATAGTTTGGTATCTTCTTCTGAAGTTCTTTCCCCTGCTGCTGCTTACCTTTAATCGTGGAGATTTATTTTGTGAAGTAAAAGTGCTTCCTTCTACTAGTCTTCTTTTTTGACCATCACCTCATTCTTACAATGTCAGATAGTGGCTACAGACCTACTACTGGCCACTTTGCAGCTTTTCAGAGCAGCCGACTAACCACGCCGTCTCATAATGCTGCTCCATCGACTGTCTGGGTAAGTTCAGGTTCTGGGTGGTGCTACATGACTGGGCACGCTTGTGAGCGCTGCAGCTGAGGCTAAAGGCAGTGTAAGTTTCTCACAGTGCCTGTTAGTGGGTCTAAATCGCATTCAGACTTCTTGCTCATCAATCCTTGACCTCTTTGCTGAAAGCACAGAACATGGTTGCATATGTTCAAATTGTAATTACAATTCTATATGAAAGTTTGTAAAGGTGGTACCTGGTTGTTAAAATATTGACAGTGCCAAAGGAATAGAAAATGGTGTGTCTACAGGTGAGGTGACAGAGGGTGGGTGGTGAAGGGGGCAACACAAGAAAGTGCACGCGCAAGGATATAGTGAGAAGAAGATGAAGAGGAAGCAGATGATGTGTGATATGCAGACGAAGGATTTCAGAAAGACATGAGATGAATCAGGGCGCAAGTCGCTAACAGTGAATCACAGGGAAAGATGAGTGATTGAGACACTTTGTAGATCAATGCCTCTTCCACAGACCTTATTAATGTTTGATTCGAAGACAAATGTTTTTAGAATTGTAACATTTTACATTCAAGTGGCTCACAAAAAGTAATTGTTATTACCCATTTAGTTGATACTGCTAACGAGCACAGGAAACAGCCATAGGTCTGGCTTATATTCGATGTATGTTCATGGTCGTGTGATAAACATGCATGAAATAAGCAGAGAACTCCCTGAGTGGGGCTCACATAGTGGGGCTCACATACTGGTCATTGCTTACTCATGAGAAAGTGTCAGAGTGTGACACATTTGGCAGCAGAATTTCAATCATACACAAACAGAAACCATAAAAATGTCACACATCAGCGGTCTGAAAACCTGGCAGATATGCTGCATCTTGAACGTGGGCTGGGTGGAGTCACAGGAGATCCCTTCTGCTTTTTCGAGTGTGGGGTATCCCACCCTTGAGATTTCCTGTGTAAGAAAATCAAGTGCACCGGAAGATCGGGCGAGTTTGACTATTTCCATGCCCACTTTGCCAAAGTGAAGTTTACCTGCTAATTAAACTTTGCTGGCATAGTTAAAACCTTTTGCCAACTCAGATATAGCAAACTTATGTTGAAACTAGATAATGTAATTACGGATAAGTCTGAACAAAAATCTACTCTAACAGGAAAATAAATAGAAAAGTATTTACAGAGCCATGACTACAGGGGAAAGTCATTACAGAGCAAAGCATTTACAAAAGTGAAACCATTATTGAGATCATTTGTTGCAAGTTAATCATTTTAAACAGAAACTGTCACGGAGGGTAGTCGAAATTGCATATATGTTGCTGCAACAAACAATGAAAAACTTGACAGTATATATTTCAGTATTGCTTAAAAATAAATAAAAAGTTTAAAGATCTTAATAAGGGAAATCATAAGAGTTACTATAACTGATGACAGTAGGGTTAGTCATTTAAAGGTATATGTTTTGAGTTAAATTCACCAACACTCAGTTAAACATAAAATACAATACATTGGGCAGCCCTCCACTCTAACATCCTTAATTCAAAAATAACAAGCAACACAGCGAATAAGTGAAAACATTTGCCATTTTAACTGATCAAACTTCTTGCAAGATAAGAGGTCGAATGAAGCCTAATGATGAAATATATGGAATATTGGTACAGCATATATATGCTTTCCTTCAATACAAGTCTATAGAAATGGAACTAAATCAAGTGACATAAATATGTTACTTTCAGCAAATAATTATCTAATGAGCAGGTAGCAGATTCTTCTCCTGCAGAAGGTGCAACATTTCCTTGAGGAAAATATATTTTTAATGAATAAAACACCCAGTTCATTTATCTCTTAAAATCCCACTTCTACCTGCCATCTCTGAAAATGATGTCTCACTTTGTAGAAATGTGCAAATGTACTACTCTCAATAAAATTGCTTCTAGGCCTACTACAGCCATGAAACTTAGCAAGCATAATTGATGCTAAAAGATGCTTCGTATTAATAAGAAATAACATCCATATCTGATTTTAAAATATATGAGCACACAATAATATGTGAAAAACAATAACGCTGAAGTACATAATATGTGATTATGTTTTCATACCACAAAAAGGCCTCAGGTCTGGGAGTCAACTGGGCTAAATCATGTATTTTCCCACTTTGAGTGGGTTGTCCACCACAACAGCTAATAGTGGTCTCTGACCCACTGCGTTGGGAGCCTCATTCGTTTTGATATTTCTGTATCCATATTAACCTTGACACACAAGACCTCATAGATAGAAATCTTACATTTGCCATTTCCTCCCTCCACCCTCGAATGGTTTTTTGGAGTACCTTGCCACTCACAGTCCAAGCTGCCTGTAGATAAAGGGGGGTTTAGGAGCATTGAATTTCGAACACTACTATTTGGTGGCGCAGCTACAATGGCCCGCGAGGTTGCCAGCAGGGCGGCAGACAGAAGATGTGGGTTCAACAAATTTGATGAAAGTGAAGACAGTAATTGGAGGAGCATTACTCCCACATGCGAAACTCCCTAGAAAGACTACCCATTTAGTGTGCATAGCCTATGATAGTTACCAAGGGGGCTTATGCCTCATGCTGGGCATCACTCCATACTCCCCAGAAGGTAAAATAACCAACATCAAACCGTTCTGTGCACAAATAGGAGGGGAGGGTTTGACGACGTGGAAACCATTAGAGATCTGTTTAGGGATGGCACGCTAATACTGTTTGACCAACTACTGGAGGAATGTGAGCTTCCGATGGGACATTTTTTTGCCCATGGTAAACTAGTGGCTGAAGTGGGCCGATTATGGCACATAACAGACACTGAACCAGAGCAGCACCCGCTCATACATACCCTTCACATCATAATCAGTGGTTGCCGGCTCATTACATGGGTCACCAGATCACTGGCCCACACAACCCTAGACCCTTTACTGGTGAAGCAGAGATGCTGGGAAAGAGATATAGGTTGTGAACTGACAATAAAGGAATGGGACACAGTGGTGCATTACTTGCCAAAGCACTCACAAAATGATAAATTCCAGTATATCCAACATAATGTCCTCCACATGGCCTAGCTAACCTCTGCGAGTTTACATAAAATGTATGGCTCCCCTTCCCATTGCCCCAGATGCTGGGTGTCGAATGCCGATATGGCGCATATGATTTGGAGCTGCCCAGAATTTGAAACACGGTGGAGGGAGCTTACAGAAGCATTATCAGACTTAATTGGGCACAACAACCTGCTCACCATGGAAGGAGTGTTGCTTGGCTTGTACAAGTGGAGGAAAGCCCAAAAAACAACCAACAGATTTCTTGACCTAGCATTACTCATCGTTCGTCCCTCCATAACAATACACTGGAAAGCGAATGCCATCCCAAAGATACAATAGTGGTGCACAGCGACACTGAAGTTGCACAAAGCTGATGCTACCATGCTGAGGCGGGAGAAAGACTGAGGGTTGCTTGAGGTCCCCAAAGCAGCGTTGTGGGAAGTCCTGTTGCATGACTTATATGCATACCAGGACGCTATTACTGTCGAAGTAAAGGTCCTATACCGTAGTAATAACCTACCGTCATGTGCTAGCGAGTAAACACCCTCCAGTGCCTGGTTGCCAGCCACCCCTATTGACAGACCTATCTCTGTACAAACAAGAGGGGAGGAGAGAGACTGCACAAAGTGTGTGTAAATCCATCTGCACGCATCGATGAAAAAAGAACAAAAAAGGCCCTCATTTACAAGGGCATTGCGCCACCAGAGCATCACTTTTACAGACGTTCCGGTGGTACAATGCCCTACCCACTTTTTGTGGCTTAATGCCGCTTTGTAAATCTGGCCACTTTGCATGCATCACTTTGCGTGAAAGGGGCATGCAATGTGTGTTGATGTGGGCGTTCCACTGCAACACCTATTGCATTTTGATTCTGTCCCAGATTTACTAGGATTTGTAAGTCTGAGGTAGCGCTAAAAACTAACACAACCCCAGGGGTGGCGTTAGCATGGCACAACGAGGAGAAATACTTTTATTTCTCCTGGTTTTTGCTTTTTCTATGCGTGCTGCCTTCTTCAGCATGCATAGGAAGAGCAAAATGCCATGAATGATTGTTTATGTGCAAGGCGGGACAGCTTTCTGCACATAAACAATCATTCCATGCAATGAAAGGGGTGCAAGGGTGCCTGTGTTGGCGCTGGGCAGCTAAATTTAGTGCCAGCGTTAGGGAAAACACAGGGGTGCGCCGTATTGCCGTACATCCATGCGTTTCTGTGTTTCTGAAGTGAAGCAGCGCAGCACTACCTAATTTGCTGCAGCGCCGCACTGTGCCACTTCGTAGTAAATGAGGCCCAAAGTCTGGGCAAAACACCAACTTGATAACGTCCTTATGATATGTAGTTTGAAAATGCTATTGTATTGTGTTTCTGAACCATCTGCTCTTACCGAAACATCTAATCCTGTCAGATTCCTGTGTGTATGCAAATTATATTAATAGATGTGATATTTCATGCACTGTATCTTGTTGAAAGCTAATAAAAATTTCTTTTTTGAATATTTTCACACCACAAAGTGCAACACCAATCTTGTCATCCTAACCCTTAATGTGGAGGAAAACAAAGGTGAGATTTCACTCCAAGGGCCATATGTACAAGCACATTTTCCCATAGACACAGAATGGGTAAAAACCTTTGCTACATCTGGCCCCAAATTAGTAAAACTATTTGAAATGGTAGAGTGTCACTCTGCTTACAATAATTTGGCATAACTAGAGATGCATGGAATACCAGTACAAACGCAACCAGCCCAACTCATCACCAGAGAATACATTTCAAAAACAAATTTGTCCGGTTCCCAAAGTGTTGCTTTCACAGTTGGTGAAGCAGAAGGCAATTCCAGGACCTGTCTGTCCTGCACAGGGGTCTTAGTGTCATTCCTCAAATAAATCAGCCATCCACTTTCCGAAACCCACTGTAGTTATTTTTAAATTACAGATAACAAATGACATCTCCAGGCGGAATTACATCTGCTATGTGCTGTACTTACTGACTCACTGCCCTTATTACAGTCGGAATTTACTCATTACAATGCTGGATAATTATGCTCTAAACTGACCATTATATTCTAACCTCGACTGCAAATGTACTAGCCCTTCTACTACGAATTTAGATATTTTGCTTTAGTCATCAAGATTTTGACTTTTAAAAACTAATATTTTCACACGTCCTCATTTGCTATGATTCAAGAGGGAAGTGGTGCACACAGTAGCTTTGCCCAAGTGTATAAGGAATGGTTTTAAATTGTTTTTAATTTTTTTTCAAAAAAATGTGAACCAATGTATTCATTGTGTACAAACTTTTTGAATTAATGTATATTAACAGCCTTGAAAATGTCACATGTTTAATAACTATTAGAGGGCCCAACACGTGTTGTTGTGGTTAAACAGAAATATAATTGAATGACAAGTTGTAATGAGTCAAGAATAAAGTCAAAGTGTATATTTACAAAGGAAATCATTGTTCTTTGTTGTAATCTGTGCTTGCTTGTAAAATCAATCATTGTTTGACAGCCCAGGCTTTACACTTACTGTAGGAAATCGGCCTTTTCTGTGTAGTCACCCTATATTTTTTCGCTTTTCGCTGGGATTTCTGCTGGTTTTAGACCACTGAGAACTTTAACCCTGCTACCCAGTGGTAAAGTGCCTGTGATCCTTCTTTAAACATGATTGATTTGGCATACACCTACGTCCTTAGTATATGTTACAAAGTGCACCCATGGCCTAGAAGTTAAATGCCACTACTGGAGGCATCATGTGTTGCACCATCACTACAGTTTCAGTGTAAATACTTCTTCCAGCTTACTAGAGCAGCCTGACTATAGCAGTGTATAAACTGCAATTCAACCCATCAAAATAAATCCTTTTGACTAGTCAAAAACTCCCTTTTAAGTACCCATATGTAGGTCTTGTAGTCCACAAGGCAGGGTGTATAGAATTTTAAAGTAGGACATGTAGATGTTCTATGTTAACATGTCCTTACAGTGACTATCCCCCCAAAACCTATTTTGCACCATGGCAAGCTTTGCTGCCCTATGAAGAAAACTAGCCGATAGATTAAAATCCTAAAACTTAATACATATTTCCCGCCGGGCTATCAGAACTAAATAGAAAAAGAGATGCATCAGAGGTCTCTCCAATCTATCACACAGACGACTCCTCTCGGCGGTCTCGTATAACCCAAATACAACCATTGGAAGAGTTATCTCATTACGCCTATTTATAATAGACCAGATCGACTTACTCACTTGTTCCCAAAAAGTATGAATCCCTTGGCACTGCCACCAAAGATGTATATCATCTGCCCCCTCTACGTCACACTTTGGACAGCCGCTCTTACCTTGGGAAGCTATTCTAGCGAACCTTTTAGGGGTCCTGTAGGCCCGATATATGGTAAACAAGTGGTTCCGCCGCAGGGAGGCAGATTTAACCACAGACCAGAAAATCTTCATGAAGGCCCACCAGAGATAAGAAAAATCAAGTGCGGGAAACACCAAGTCCCATCCCTCTGCAGAGGGTGGGCGGGATGCCTCTTCAGCTTGTATAAATGGCCAATACCAATTTGAAATCTCTTTCTTTTGGCTCAGTGGGCTGGTAATTTCCTTCTCCCATCCTGTAGAACACCCAGCCTCAGGTTCTCCTTGCAACCAACCTTTAATTTGCACGTATTTGAACCTAGATAGTTTAGCATTAGTTACTTCAGATAAGGATTCCCAAGAGCTAACAAAGCCCCCACTGACTAGTTGTCCCCACTGCACAATTCCTCCCTTTATCAATGGCTTAGCTAGTACATCCTGGAGACACCTTGAAGTACCGGGAGAATTCCAGATTGGGGCCAGCTCACTGTAATATGGGATACCCAGGCCCATATTTATACTTTTTGACGCTAAACTGCGCTAACGCAGTTTAGCGTCAAAAAGTTTTGCGCCGGCTAACGCCATTCTGAAGCGCCATGCGGGCGCCGTATTTATTGAATGGCGTTAGCCGGCGCAAGCCGACCGGCGCTGCCTGGTGTGCGCGAGAAAAACCACGTACACCAGGCAGCGCCGGCGTAGGGGGAAAATGGCGCATGGGCGTCTTAAAATGGGGCAAGTGAGGTTACGTCGAAAAAATCGGCGTAACCCGACTTGCGCCATTTTTTTTCGACGCCCATCCCCCATCAACATGACTCCTATCATTGTAAAGATAGGAGTCATGCCCCCTTGCCCAATGGCCATGCCCAGGGGACTTCGGTCCCCTGGGCATGGTCATTGGGCATAGTGGCATGTAGGGGGGCACAAATAAGGCCCCCCTATGCCACAAAAAAAAAAAAAAAAAATACTTACCTGAACTTACCTTAATGTCCATGGGATGGGTCCCTCCGTCCTTGGGTGTCCTCCTGGGGTGGGCAAGGGTGGCAGGGGGGGTCCCTGGGGGCAGGGGAGGGCACTCTGGGCTCATTTTGAGCCCACTTGTCCCTTAACGCCATGCCTGACCCAGGCGTTAAAAAGCGGCGCAAATGCGCCGTTTTTAGCCACGCCCACTCCCGGGCGTCTCTTTTGCCCGGGAGTATAAATACCACGTAAAGGCCTGGGAGTCATTTTTTAGACGGGAACGCCTCCCTTGCATATCATTAACGCAAGGAAGGGGTTCACACTAAAAAATGACGCACATTCCGGGAACTTTGGCGCTATACGCCTCTAACGCCATAGTATAAATATGGCGTTAGTTGGCGTTAGTTTAGCGTCGAATTTGCGTCGAAAAAAACGACGCAAATTCGGCGCAAACGGAGTATAAATACGGCCCCCAGTCTTCTTCTTACTGCATACCAGATACTGCAGGCATTAAAAATAGTTTTTATTCTAACTTTTTTGTAATACTTGGGATGGCCAAATTTATAAAGAAACTGTGTACCCTGGTCCTGGAAACACCCTATTAGAGCCTGAAGTCGGGGGGAAAGATACTCCTTATAAAGAAGTGATCTAACATTTTTCAGCTGGAATGCCCAGTAGTAAAGCTGAATATCCGGAAGTGCAATTCCTCCATCTAGCTTTTTCTTTCTCAGTTTTTTCCATGCTATTCTGGATTTTTTATAGGACCAAATGAAGCTAACTTATACCCCCTGCAATCGCCTTAGCCATTCATTTTTAAAAGATAGAGGGATAGAGTTAAAGATAAAGGTGAATTTTGGTAGTACCACCATCTTTATTAAATTAGTTCTACCTAGGATAGAGAGAGGTAGGTGAGACAATTAAAGGAGTAATTTCTTTGTTTCCCTTAGGTGATGTTCGAAGTTCACTTGAGCCATCCCTGCTAGATTCTTGACCACTTTGACCCCTAAATATCGGATTTCGTCTTGTTCCAATGGGTTGTCCAAAGGGCCATTCCAAGTCATTACTTTGGATTTATCTGCGTTAATTAAGTAACCTGAAATTTCTCCAAAACTAACAATAATTTCCAAAAGTGCTGGCAGTGCACATTTGGGGTTCTGTGTGTATATCAAAAGATCATCCGCATATAGGGCTTCCTTCAGGGTCCAGCCGTGGTAATGAAAGGGTGTAATTCTCTGATCTGCCCTGATTCTCCTGTCCAGAGGCTCAATATAAAGATTAAAGATAAGAGAGGAGAGAGGGCAACCCTGTTCTGTCCCCCGTTCGATCTTAAAATGTGGGGATAGGATGCCATTAACCAGAACCCGAGCCGATGGAGCCTTGTAAATGGTTGTAATTGCATTAAGAAAATTTTCACCCAAGTTATTACGGTCCATACCGCCTGCAGGAGAGCCGGCTCACTCGTTCAAAAGCCTTGGCAGCATCAATTGTGGAAATGGTTAAAGGCATGTTAAAAGTGAATGCAATATCAATTGCAACAACTAGATCATGGGTCAGGTCCCCTAAATGTCGATTTCTCATAAAGCCTTTCTGATTAACATGGACTAAATCACTGATCACATTATCCAACCTCTTTCAAGCAGTTGTGCAAAATTTGTATAATCATTATTAAGCAGAGAAATAGGTCTGTAGGACTCACATTTTCTAACATTTTTCTTCGGCTTTAGTATTAAGGTGATAATAGCTTCATTCCAGGAGGACGGAACTGGAGAGGAATCTATAAAAATCGAGTTCATTAACTGGATCAGAACTGGCGCAAGCTCGTCTTTCAGGAGTTTATATACTTCGGCAGGTATTCCATCTGGAACAGGAGCCTTCCCATTTTTCAAACCAGCCAGAACAATGTCTATCTTGCAAGGGATAAAGCATTGATTGAGGCTCAGCTTCTTAACTGAATCTAACCTGGGAAGTGTGTCTCCCTTCAACCATTCTTCATTTGCCCCTGCTGAAATCACTGAGTCGTCTCTACATAGTTGAAAAAAACCGTAACAAATTCTCCTATAATGTCTTGGTCTTCTGAGGAGGTTCTGCCACTTTTGCCTAGTATTACTCCTTTAATCCTATTCCTAATGTTATCAGACCTAGTCTTCCAAGCTAATAACTTGCCACAGCCTTCGCCATACTCAAAATGTGCCAGTTTACTAGCTTCCCATCTACTTATCACAATTGATTCTAACAAGACCACAAGTGAATTTTGGGCTTCCTGGATTTGATACTGTAGGTCTGCCTGTGTTATTGCGTCCTGAGAGGATAGTCTTTGGGCTTGCAGGGTGTGAAGTTTATCCTCAAGAGTCTCTATTGTTGTTCTGGTTCTCTTGGCTCTAAAAGCAGCATAGCAAATCAGTTTTCCACAGATAAAGGCCCTATATGTTTTCCAAACCGTGGCTATTGGAGCAGAACCTAAGTTGATCTCAAAAAATTCCTTGGAGTCCCTTTTCAACTTTAAAACAATCTCTTCTTCCCTCAGAAGAGAACGATCCAGTGTCCATCTAGTGCAGGTATGAGAGTCAGACAGACTTATAGTCAGCTAAACAGCAGAGTGGTCCGAGAGATGGCTTGGCTGCTGGGAGACTGCCATTAGGTTATTTGGAAGTTTAATGTCTATCAGAAAGAAGTCAATTCTGGAAGCATGCCCTTGTTTCTTATTCAAGAAAGTGAACTCCTTTGTTTGTCCCTTTCTGCTTCACCAAGGGTCAATCAGGCCAAAATTTTCCATCATATTATGTAAGCAAGCTCTCGTGCTCGGTGTACTAAAAGCCGGTCGGGGTGTAGACCTATCTAGGGAAGGATTAAGCAAAACATTAAAGTCTCCACCATCAACTATCATGTTCTAAGCTCTTCCGATCAGTTGCTCATAAAGATCCCTAAATGGGCCTGGGCCATCCACGTTGGGACCATAATAGGATACCAAAGTGTGTTGGAGCCCTCCTAAATTAATATTTGCTAAGACCCATCTCCCCCTAGGATCAGCACTGATGTCAGTCAGCTGACTTCGAACGCTATTCTTTACTATGATCGCAACCCCGTTCACATTGCAAGATTGATAACTACATGCAAAGTGGGTGATCCATCTTTGTGACTTAAGAATACTCATCCACTCCTCATATCTTAAATGGGTCTCCTGCAGGAGAATGATCTGGCTATCAGACAATCTTAGGAACTCCAGAATTCTCCTTCTTCTACTGCTCACTCTAAGGCCATTTACATTCCAGGTCAAAATTTTACGTTTAAATATATCACCAGAGTGCATCATCATGTCCTTACCCAATTAAGAATAAGAAAACTCTTGTCTGACCTCAACAGTTATACAATCGTGCAAGGACTCAATTTTTTTTTCTTTTTTCCCCCATCTGCTCCCCACCCATTGAGACCTAAATCAGATCGTTAAGACAAATAACGCACTGCCCTCCCTCAAACCCTCCCTGGGGAAAACGTTGTTGAAACCTTATTGGGTGGCTCGTACTACCCTTAGGTCCCAGCCCTCCGCAATCCCCTAGCTCTCCCCTTTTATCTGATCAATCAAAACCTTAGCTTCTTGGGGATCACGAAAATTATACATTTTGTACAGTATTTTATGTGCAATGCTCAGTGGGATACTGCTTTTGTCACAGAGATCCTTTTGTTACTGCGCAGTTCATAAGTTACAATCATAATTTAGCACAGTGAGCTATGAACTGCCATCAAAGAGCTGCATGCAAACTGCATGGTACAGGTTAGAAAGTTATGTTTTTTTACAGTCTTTGATTATCTTAAATTTTCTAAAAAGTGTTTGTTTTGGTAGAGATAAATTGTTATTAGTAAAGTTAACCCTAACCAATGTGTTATATTCAGAATCTTGGGTTTATGCATCCCCAGAGCTAGCACTCATACAAAATGCCTACCAGTAAGGATGACAGTTTACTCCTACACCTTGTAGTCCCATGTGTCTTATGTAACATTTTCTGTACACTGATTTACACGCTTATGACTCATTGTCTCTGTATGTGTGCGTGATGTAAAGTGCTCCAACACCCTACGTTGGTGAGACAGGTGCTATAAAACAAATGAAATACATATGAGAGGCAGGTTATGGGCAGATGAAAGGCACTGTTAGAGGGTGATGATGAGGGCATTCTTGAAGAGCCTGCTGTATCATGCTGCTGTGTAAGGTCATAATTTACTATGCTTCAAAATGTATACAATTTAATATATAATAAACAAATGTGTTTTAGAATGGACTATTTTTGCCATTTTCCTGAAATTTTCTTGGGGGGGGGAATCCCCAAGCCCCATTGTAGTGGTCAGGCGTGCTTGCTATGCACCATATGGGGGCTGATCTGATCTGACAAAATCTGCCACGGTTGCTTTGAGTTCCCAGTTAGGCCCTGGTGATGTACATGCATAGTATGTGTTAATGAACCAGAGTCATATGAACTATTGGATCCATTTTGGATAACTTCTGCCTGACCTTTTGTACAAGATGTAGGTAAGTCTGTTTTACCAGACAGATGAGGTTTGTGGCTGACAGTTTTTAAGAGAGGACAGGATACCTAGACGCTGAAATCAGAGGAGAGGAGAGAAGACTTCTAAAACAATCTGATTAGCCTTTTGTTGATCAAGAAGATGCTGATTAGTCTTAAAAACAGAGGAATTTGGTATATGGTGGTGGTGAAAGGCAGGACTGCAGTCTCTATTGTGCAAAGTGAGTAGGAGACCCTGGGTGAGGCATAGCCATTTGTATTCCCTTGAACATTCATTCGATTTTGGCTGGTGACAGCCAGATGTAGAAGACTGGAGAGTACTCTACACAAAGGCTGTGTCTGGAGAGCAGCAGAGAATGGACACTTAAAAGGAGAACTATCCCAAACCGGATCTGAAAGTGCAGACAATGGATACATATCTGCTTTTACTGTATATAAGTCAGATACTTTGACCCACTCATTGTTCAAATTCCATATGACCAAGGAAGTGGGTATTCCACAGAGTAACCAGAGGACATCTGTGCAAACAGACCTGGTGTCTGCCTAATAGCCAGCTTCCCTGAGATGAGGGAACATCACCTGTGTCTACCCATTGCAAAAGAGATGTTCACTTACCCTGAAGCACCTAGAAGACAGCCTGCCTCCTGACAGAGGGACTTAGCCTGCCATCTCTGCTTGTGAATTGAATGTCCAGGTGGAGCAAGGTGCACTGTGATCTTGAGCATAGTTCTGCAGAAGAAGAAGACTGCAGAGAGCAATTTATATGCCACACTGTTACAGGTCTACAGCTGCGCCACTGTAATTCCTACTAGGAACTGTGAAGCTGGGGCACGACCTGGGCTGCTGTGCCCAATCTGTGAAGCTAAGGTGTGACCTGGCCATGGTGTCAGAATTGTGAAGCTGCAGCATGACCCAAGACCCTGCAGGACCTGAGACCTTTCTGTGACCTGAGCTGTAGTCCCACCTATCCAGTGACACATGTGCGAGGCCTCAAATCCGGTATGTGTGTGGTCGCATGGATCCAGTCCTGATCAGCGCAAACAGGGCTGCATCAAGCATCTACTGGACCAGCTAAGCAGCAGGAACCATAGATTCATCACTGGTGTCACCACCAAGAAGCTGGTGCTCAGCCCATAAGGGGGAAGCGGACAAGCACAGGTGGAGCAGAATTGCTATCCGATAGCACAGTCCAGTCAAGTACAGATAGACTTGTAGTAAACTTCACCTGAGCCTAATCATGCTAGGTTTAGGCCCGGATAGGGAGCTGCCTGAACAGCAAGAAAAAGCACAGAGACACTCCAGTGCCAGGACACAATATTGTATCAGGTACATTTTTATAAGTGTAGTATTCATTTCTAGTGTGTAGTAAAGTACTTTTATGTCTTGGTATTTGGGTTCACCAATCATTTACTATGCTGTGTGTTTGCTGACTGCTGAGCTTGAGCACCCCTATGATACTTCCATGAGAAGCCAGTGGCTGCTCACCATTGCTTCCACTGATGGTTAAGTGCTGAAGGGTTGTACTTGGCCCAGTTTGCAGAGTTATAGTAGGACAGACCTCGGAGCATTGGAGGCAATGACCTCCAGCCTGACAGTTGACGCCCAGGACACTCAACGTTAACTTAGATATGGTGAGTATTTAAAAAGCCATGAGAAAAATGATGGACCAGAAGCTGTTTAGAAGGCATTAGGTACAGAATCTGCCTACTACAGAGCAGATTATGATGTAGCTATTTTTACATTTGTTTATTAACAAGGCCCTTTTTCAATTAATACGATAATGCTGTGATATTCAGAACTACGATTTTCTGATATTGGCCAAAGGTGCCTCCACTAGGCATTCACTTCATCTTGACTTTTGAAGAATCCATAGTAACTATGGCCCTTATTTATACTTTTTAGTGCAAAACTGCACCAAAGCAGTTTTGCACCAAAAAGTTTAGCATCGGCTTGCACCATTTCTGTGCACCAGCTGGGCACCATATTTATGGAATGGTGCAAGCCGGTGCAAAGGATAGGCTAGAGTAAAAAAAAATGACTTTAGTCGGGTGGGGCTGGCGGTATAGACGAAGGGGGTTTAGCACCTAAAAATGACTTTAGGCAGGTTAGAGTAAAAAGAATTACTCTAACCAGATTAGCGTCATTGTATGGTGCTAAACCTACCATGCCACATGACTCCTGCCTTAGAAAAGGCAGGAGTCATGCCCACCACCCCAATGGCCAGCACAGGGGACAAGGGTCCCCTGGGCATGGCCATTGTACCCTGTGCCATGTATGGGGGCCCATTACAGGGCCCCCTATGGCACTTTTAAAAATAAAATGCAATACTTACCTTTATTTATCTGTACTTACCTGGGATGGGGTCCCCCATCCTCCGCAGGTCCTCTGGTGTGGGTGGGGGTGCCCCTGGGGCCTATGGAGGACACCTGCGGGCTTATTCCATGGTGTTACACCATATAAATAGGCCCACAGGTCCCCTAATGCCTGCCCTGACCCAGGAGTCAATAAACGGGGCAAAGCAAGCTTTGCACCATTTTCTGACCCCTCCTCCCACCCGTGCACCATTTTTGCATGGGATTATAAATACGGCGTTATGGCCATAGTGTCATTTTTTGCACGGGAAAGACTATCTTGCATCTCATTAAGGCAAGGTAGGTTTCCACTTCCAAAAAATGACTTCAACTCCATAAATTTGGTGCTAAACGAGTCTAGCACCAAAGTATAAATATGGAGTTAGGTTTGCACCGAATTAGAGTAAAAATAATTATGCTAATTAGGTGCAAACAGAGTATAAATATGCCCCTATATGTGTCATGTTGTGACGTGGCCCAAATACACTGATTATATTCTGATAATCTGGGAAACAATTGAGACATTACTACAAGGATATATAGAAGAGTTAAATTAGAAGGACCTCAACATGAAGCTCACAACATGTATCTCGAAATCAAAAGTGTATTTTCTGGCTCTTACCATCCACATGGAAGAAAACAAAAGCAAAACTGCCCTCCACATGAAAGCTACATCTGTGAACTCTATTCAGGTCGCTAATAGTTCTCACTCTCCCACCACATAAAAAAAAAAAACTCAAAGAGAGAATTTAAACATATTAGCTCTATTCAATAGAACCAGACTTTATTTTATACTAGTCGAATCAACTTGCCTCCTTGCCATGTAGAAAGAAAACCCTGCTGTTCTCTTTGACCTGAATCCTTGCCTTCAAATTGACTCATTCCTTTATGACAGACAGGGTACCATCTGCCTCCCTTCCCCTTTTTACATCAAACTGAAACTATCAAATTACTTTGTTCCACAGGGATTTATGTTCTCTCCATGGTATTCAAGCTGCACATGTATTCCACCTGGCAAAGTTCCTGTGTTCCTGTAGGGCATGATTTAATATGTATGCAAATGATAAACAGATTATTTTAACCATCACTTAGGCCCTCATTACAACATTGGCGGTAAAAGCCGCTTACCGCCATGCAGAAGACCGCCAACACACCGCCGTGGCCGCGGAATTCCGCCACAGCAATTACGACCCACTGCTCGGAATCCACCAAAATTGAGACACCCACAGAAGTCCGCCACAACAAAGGACAGTGATAAACTGGCAAAAACAAAACCTCCACCGTTACACCAACAGAAATACGCCCACACTATCACGACCCACTAATCTACACGGCGGTCTTTCAACCACGGTATTCCATTGGCGGTACACACCACTGCGCTCAAAATACACACACATTTACAAAACACAACTACATTGGACAAATCGAAATACACACACCTGATACACATACACACACCACTCCCACACACCCAATACAAAATAAAAGACACACCCACATCACCCACAAACCCCTATGACCAAAATACCGAAAGAAGGCCAGAGAGAGACACTACAAACTACTACCGAGCATCCACAGGCACACAATACCATCACCCACATAACTTCCACGCACCTCACACAACACACCACTAAATATCACCCCACTTATCACAACACACACCACCCCACACATCACCCACACCACCCCATGGCACGGCAAAGACACCCCAGGTTATCTTAGGAGGAGCTCAGGGTCATGGTGGAGGAAATTGTCCGGGTAGAGCCACAGCTATTCGGATCACAGGTGCAGCACACCTCCATAGCCAGAAAGATGGAGCTAGGCGAAGAATAGTGGACGGGGTCAACGCAGTGGGACAGCACCCAAGAAATAGGGATGACATCAGGAAGAGGTGGAACGACCTACGGGGGAAGGTGCGTTCCGTGGTATCAAGACACCACCTTGCGATTCAGCGGACTGGCGGCAGACCCCCACCTCATCCCCCACAGCTAACAACATGGGAGGAGCAAGTCTTGACGATTCTGCATCCTGAGGGCCTCACAGGAGTAGATGGAGGAATGGTCTCTGGTAAGTCAATTCTTAAGTATTACATCCCCCACCCCACCTGCATGCTATCACATACCCCCACCCTCGCCCTCACCCCATCACTCCAACTCCTCACAAATGGCCCAATATCACAAACCACACATCCCAACACCAAGCCCTGCATGCAACAACAAAGCGTGGATACCAATCACAAATGCATGGCCACTGCACATACCCATACACCACTCTAAAACACCATCACACAAGGTCCCACACAGGAATGCAAGCACTGAGGTACACAGTCACCCACCCATTGCACACCATGGCACACACAGATGCAATAAACATCCTTTTATACCCCTGCAGGACCCCTACCCAACGTCACCGGACAGGAGGGTCCACACATGTCCACACCACCAACAGAAGAGGCCCACAGTGATGACAGCAGCTCTGTCCAACTGGATCTAGATGACCAGCCTGGCCCATCTGGGACCTCGGGACAGTCGGTTCCCCTCACACTGGCACAGGCCGCCACAAAGCTTCCCCCCTCTGGAAACACCAGCACAGCACCCACCCAGCGGGCCCATACCTCTGTCCCCAGGACACATCAAGCAGCAGTGTGTCCACCACTACAGGGAACCCAGGCTAACCCACCACCCCAACAACAACAGGGACCTGGGGGTAGTGGGCACACGGTCCGGGGGACAGAGGCCCAGGAACACAGGGAAACTGGGAGGGCTGCTGTGCGACGTGGGGAGGACAGGCCCAGGGAACCCACTCTCAACGAGGCCCTCTCCAACATCATGGGAGCCTACCAACATTCCCAGAAGACAATGGCAACGGTACTGGCCAAATTTCAGGAGACCCAGTGGCTGCAGGAGGAACAGTATTTGGGCTTCAGGGAGGAACTCAGATCCATCAATTCCACCCTGGGCACCATCGTAGGGGTGCTGAAGGAAGTCCTCCACACCAGGAGGGACACTGTGGCACAACAAGGGGCCACTGACACTAGCCTGGACAATGAACTGCCCACCACCTCCGCCGGTGCTAGTGGACAGGAGGCACCGCCACAGGACCACCACACCAGCACCCTACCCCCTGCAGAGGGAGAAGCACCACGCAAACGGTCCCTGAGATCCAGGACAAAGACAGAGAACGATGCCAAGACCCCCGCCAAGAAATGAGACCGCCCTGATTGTCATCCTTCTGTCCCACCTTGTCACCCTGTCCATCCTCAAGCTGCCCCAGCTCCACTTCCTATACCTATTTGGGCAATGTACCTGTGAGACTAATAGACTGGACTCTGCCATGGACATTCCTCCACCATCACCCCTCACCATTTTACAGCACCCTCCAATACTGAGCACTTAAATAAACACCCTTAAAGCACAAAACAATCTGGAGTCTGTCTGTGATTTCAAATTAGTGTATTAGCAATTACAGTGTCAAAATGCTCTTTCAATTGTAATGTCAACATACCTATGTCACACAGCTCTATTCCACGAGGAAACAAAGCAGATGCCACACAGTGGGACCCACATCTGTGAAATCGTAAGGGAAAGTGACAACTCAGTGACCATACGCTGGGTGAAAACGACAGACAGTAGAGAGGTAGTAGTGTTAAAGTACATGCAGTAGGCAGGTTTGTATTCTTACCTGTGTCTCACTGGAAGTATTGCAGGATCACCGAGTTCCTGTTGTCAATGTCCTCTTCTTCTGCTTCCTCATCTTCACTGTCCACAGGCTCCACAGCTGCCACAACAACTCCATCTGGACCATCCTCCTGCAGAAAAGGCACCTGTCGTCGCAAAGCCAAGTTGTGAAGCATACAGCAGGCCACGATGATCTGGCACACCTTCTTTGGTGAGTAGAATAGGGATCTACCTGTCATATGGAGGCACCTGAACCTGGCCTTCAGGAGGCCAAAGGTCCGCTCTATAATCCGCCGAGTTCGCCCATGGGCCTCATTGTAGCGTTCCTCTGCCCTTGTCCTGGGATTCCTCACTGGGGTCAGTAGCTATGACAGGTTGAGGTAACTAGAGTCACCTGCAAATGGCGAGACACACTAACCTGTAGGGATATCCCAAGACCCACACAAACATTCCCACAGACTTGCTTCCAGGTGCTCACCTAATAGCCACACACAGTGCCTCTGGAGTTGACCCATCACATAAGGGATTCTGCTATTCCGCAGGATGTAAGCGTCATGCACTGAGCCAGGGAATTTGGCATTCACATGGGAGATGTACTGGTCGGCCAAACACACCATCTGCACATTCATGGAATGGTAACTCTTCCGGTTTCTGTACACATGTTCACTCCTGTGGGGGGGGGGTACCAAAGCCACATGTGTCCCATCAATGGCACCTATGATATTGGGGATATGTCCCAGGGCATAGAAATCACCTTTCACTGCAGGCAAATCCTCCACCTGAGGGAAACGATGTAGCTCCGCATGTGTTTCAGCAGGGCAGACAACACTCTGGACAACACGTTGGAAAACATAGGCTGGGACATCCCTGATGCTATGGCCACTGTTGTTTGAAATGACCCACTCGCAAGGAAATGGAGTACTGGCAGCACCTGCACTAGAGGGGGGATTCCTGTGGGATGACGGATAGCTGACATCAGGTCTGGCTCCAACTGGGTACACAGTTCCAGGATTGTGGCACGATCTAGCCTGTATGTGATGATTACATGTCTTTCCTCCTCTGTCGACAGGTCCACCAGCGGTCTGTTCACCGGAGGATGCCACCATCTCCTCATATGTCCCAGCGGACGGTGCCTATGAAGGACGACAGCGAGCACAGAGTCAACCAAATCAGAGGTACGTACACACAGCTTACACAGAACACGAATCATAATTCAAAATTTGCATGTCTGAGTGTTGAGGCAAGGCCTAGGTATGTGTGACGCAGTTAAAAATAAATCCATGTTGACCCCTGAAATGGCGGCTGCCTGACCTGTAAAGTGGGACAATGGGATGTGAGGTAACTGCGCTGGCGTTGTACACCGTAGCGGTAGGTGGTCGAAGCCCGCAGCTCAATTCTGCATTGGTTAACATTGGACCCTATGGGTCCCAGGAGCCAATGACGATGTACGCCGGCGGTGATGGTACGCACCGCTGCGGACGTGACCGCCATTTTCTATCTGTTCAATCACTTGATACCTGAACTTCGACAGGAGAGGACCTACACAGCAAGTGCTGCTGTGTTGGAGAAACTCGTGGATGGGGTCCTCCCCCAGTACACGCTACTCTATGGTCCTCCAGACAAACAGGTAAGTACACTGGGAGCATGCTGTATGGGCTATGCCTGTGTGGAGTGGGGTGGATAAAAGATTGGGGGGGAGATTGAGGCGTGCATGAAACGACATTGAGTGCATGTGCCACATGGCAAGGGTAGGGATGGGGGCCAATGACTGTGACGGTGCAGTTGGTAATAACTTTTCTTTTTCCCCTGTACAATTCCTGTAGGTCAGCGCCCACCAGAAGAAGGATGTTTGGCGTGCCATCGCCAAGGATGTCCGGACCCTGGGGGTCTATCACAGACGGAGCACCCACTGCCGTAAGAGATGGGAGGACATTCGCCGCTGGAGCAAGAAGACTGCAGAGGCCCAGCTGGGGATGGCCTCCCAACGTGGGAGGGGTGCCCGTCGCACCATGACCCCCCTGATGTTCAGGATCCTGGCAGTGGCGTACCCGGAGTTGGATGAGCACTTGAGGGCATCACAGCAGCCACAAGGGGGTGAGTACACTCCCATTCAGCTGATTCAGCGTGAAGTGGAGGTGTCTGGGTGGGGGAGGTGGGCTGTGGGTTTCCCTAGGCCAGGGCGAGTGTGCTAGTTAGGTCCCCTTCTTCTGGCAGACCCTGTGTCACCCCACCCCACCTGTGTACAGTGCAAACTATGTGTGCGGATGTCGGCCATAGCCTTGTAGGCCATGTCCCATGGATTGAACAGTGGACCCCAAGTGCGCGGCGTAGTGCAGGGGGATTCTGTGTCTGTCGTGTCCGCCAACTGTAGCGGTAATGCATGCACTCAACATGTCTTTCTTCTGTCATCACCCCCCTTTCTGTGGTCTCCCTGTTCTTGTGTGCATTAGCATCATCAGGCGGAGGAGCAGTGGCACCAGAGCAGGAGGGAGCTGCATCCCACATGGCCCTGGAGGGCGAGACTACGGACTCGGAATTCACCAGTGGGACGGAGGGCGACGGGAGCTCCACGGCGGGGACAGGAGCTGACACCAGTGATATGGACTCGTCCTCTGATGGGAGCTCCCTTGTGGTGGCAGCCATATCTGTGCCCGCGCATCTACAGGTTCAGCCGCCACTCCCCCACCAGCACCGCCCTCCCAGCAGCCCCTCAGCCTTTGCCCCGTGCCCACTCACCCAGGAGGGTGGGCATCACCTTCGCCCCAGGCACCTCAGGCCCTGCCCCAGTCACCCCTGCTGCCCTCAGTGAGGAGGCCATTGACCTCCTCAGGTCCCTCACTGTTGGGCAGTCTACCATTTTGAATGCCATACAGGGTGTAGAGAGGCAGTTGCAACAAACAAATGCATTCCTGGAGGGCATTCATTCTGGTCAGGCAGCCCTTCAGCGAGCTTTTCAGACTCTGGCCTCAGCAATGATGGCAGCTATTGTCCCTGTCTCTAGCCTTCCCCCTCCAACTACCTCCACCCAGACCCACACCCCTGTACCTCAGCCTACCTCAAGCACACCATCAGACCAGCGTGCACACACGTCAACACACAAGGGAAGCTCTGGCAAACATACGCACCACACATCCCACAGGCACTCACGCAAGCATCACACACATGCAGACACACCAACATCCACTGCCTCCACTGTGTCCCCCTCCTCCTCGTCTCCCACCTCCCTCCCAGTCTCGTCTCCACTCACACCTGCATGCACTACATCTACAGCCACTACTTCCATCACCAGCACACACACCACCACACCCCGCTCACGTGCAGTCACCACCCCCACTACCATTCACACGTCCCCTGTGTCCTCTCCCAGTGTGTCTGTGACGCCCCCTCCCAAGATACACAAACACAGGCACACACCCACCCAACAGCCATCCGCCTCACGACAGCCTCGAGCGCATGCACCTTCACCCAAAGTCACCAAACGAACACCTCCTACAACCACAACCTCTTCCTCCACTCCCAACCCCCCTCCAGGTACCCGTCCCAGTGTTCCCAAGAAACTTTTCCTGTCCACCCTTGACCTCTTTCCCTCACCTCCCCCACCCCGTCAGTCTCTTAGGGCCTGACTCTCCAGGTCCCAACCTAGCACCTCAGCCACAACATCTCCGGGACCAGTGGTGCCAGTAGTCACCGGATTCTGGAGTGCACCAGGCAGCAGGGCAGCCAGTGTGGCAAGGAGACACAGCACGGACAGTCCCCCACCTGTCAAGCATAAAAAGTTGGCCAGTGCCCGGCGGGAGAGGGGAAGACTCCAGCCACCAAAGCCACTCCCAGGGGTACAGGTGGGAGTGTGGAGTCAGCTGCGACACCTTCCAAGGTGGGGAAGGGGCACAAGAAACTCAGCAAGTCTGGGAAGAACAGCACAGTGGAGAAGACGGCCATCAGCCCCGCTGCCCAGGAGGCCACCGCCATCATTCCCGTTGCCCAGGAGGCCACTGCCATCATCCCCGCTGTCCAGGAGCCCACCGCCATCAGCCCCGCTTTCCAGGAGGCCACCGCCATCAGCCCCACTGCCCAGGAGGCCACCGCCATCATTCCCGCTGCCCAGGAAGCCACTGCAGACCAGGAGGCCACCGCCATTATCCCTGCTGCCCAGGAGGCCACCGCCATCAGCCCCGCTGGGCCAGACAGGACCGCCATCAGCCCCGCTGGGCCAGAAAGGACCGCCAGCACCAGCACCGCTGGGCCCGACAGGACCGCCTTCAGCCCCTCTGGGCCAGAAAGGACCGCCAGCACCAGCACCGCTGGGCCAGAAAGGGCCGCAGGCACCAGCACCGCTGGGCCAGACAGGACCGTCATCACCAGCCCCACTGAGCCAGACAGGACCGCCATCACAAGCCCCGCTGGGCCAGAAAGGACCGCCAGCACCAGCACCGCTGGGCCAGACAGGACCGCCAGCAGCTGAGTCACTGCCAAGGACCCCGCCACCACAAGCACTGCTGAACAGGACACCGCCGCCACAAGCACCGGTGCCAAGGACACCGCCGCCACAAGCACAGCTGAACAGGACACCGCCGCCACAAGCACCGCTGGCCCATAACCGCCAAGGGCACTGACGCTACTGTGTCCGCCACGAGCAGGATGAAGCACTCTGGGCACAAAGCCCCCTCCAGAACCAGTGGAGATTTACATCCACTACCTCAGTACTTGGCAGGATGAAGCACTCTGGGCACAAAGCCCCCTCCAGAACCAGTGGAGAAAGGCATCCACTACCTCAGTCCTTGGCTGGATGAAGCACTCTGGGCACAAAGCCCCCTCCAGAACCAGTGGAGAAAGGCATCCACTACCTCAGTTTTTGACAGGATGAAGCACTCTGGGCACAAAGCCCCCTCCAGAATCAGTGGAGATTTACATCCACTACCTCAGTCCTTGGCAGGATGAAGCACTCTGGGCACAAAGCCCCCTCCAGAGCCAGTAGAGAAAGGCATCCACTACCTCAGTCCTTGGCAGGAGGAAGCACTCTGGGCACAAAGCCCCCTCCAGAACCAGTGGAGATTGTTATCCACTTGAGAGACTGTGGCTTTGCACTCCCCAGGTTTGAACAGTGGGCAAACCACCCACTGTAGAGACTTGAGAGACTGTGGCTTTGCACTCCCCAGGGTTGAACAGTGGGCAAATCACCCACTGTAGAGACTTGAGAGACTGTGGCTTTGCACTCCCCAGGATTGAACAGTGGGCAACCCACCCACTGTAGACCCTTGAGAGACTGTGGCTTTGCACTCCCCAGGATTGAACAGTGGGCAAACCACCCACTGTAGAGACTTGAGAGACTGTGGCTTTGCACTCCCCAGGATTGAACTGTGGGCAACCCACCCACTGTAGAGACTTGAGAGACTGTGGGTTTGCACTTCCCAGGATTGAACAGTGGGCAACCCACCCACTGTAGAGACTTGAGAGACTGTGGGTTTGCACTTCCCAGGATTGAACAGTGGGCATGGGGCCCCCTCGTGGATTTGGCGTTGTGCACTCAACCGGCTGAGGTGGCCCCCCTTTCTCTTCCCCCTGAGGTGCCTGTTTTTTTGCTATCTGATGCCCCTGCAGTGTTCTCTCCGTCATGTTCGGATATTGAGTGTGGGCCTTGGCCATGCCGTGTGGGCCCAGTGTTCCACGGACTTCAATGGAGCAATACCTGGACTACTATTCTTGGTGTATATATTTGTTAATAGTGTATATATATTTTTGCGTACTGGATTTTAATATATTACAATGGTTACACTCATTTCCTTTTGTCTTTGCATTCTTCCGGGGGATTTAGGGGGTGTAACTGTGATGAATCAATATGTATTAGTGTGTGTGTTGTAGTGGGTGAGGGTGCGGTGGGGGTGTTGCATGTTGCGTGTGTGTGTCACTCTCTTTTCCCTCCACCCTCCCCTGTGTCGTAGGTGCAGTACTCACCGTGGTCTTGGCTGCCGGCGTTCGTGCTCCTGGTAGAGGAGCAAGAAGATAAGGGCAGGGAAAATTTGCAGCTCTGGTTCCATGGCGTCCTGGTTCCTCGTGGGGTGTGTAGAGGTGAGAGTTTTCCCTTCATAATCCTGTTTCGGCCGTGTTTTTGCTCGCGGTGAATCCGCCCTGGAAAAGGTGGCGGATTGGTAGGTTGTGATACTGTGGGAGGTACATTGTCCTCCGCCTGTCTGTTGGCGGTGACCGCCGTGCTGTTTGTTTGTACCGCCATGGCGGTCAGAGTGTTAAAGTGGCTGTCTTTGTTGGCGGTTTCTGCCACGGTCGTAATTCCATTTTTTTTCCCACCGGCCTGTTGGCGGTCTTACTGCCGCTTTAACACCGACCGCCAGGGTTCTAATGACCACCTTAGTACAAAACTCCTCGAGACTTGTTGTTTGAGCTTGCTTTCAGGATTTGCCTAAATATCCAACTTTTAAAATGATTTCTGGATCAACCAGTATATTTACAAATTGAGAGGCATTAATCTGGATCCACAAATCACTCAACAGATATACATGCCTTTTTATGCTTAAAGGCAGGATCAGCCCCTATGATGGCACAGACATCCTCCGTAGGAGGAAAGAGGGTTTACTTCCCTTTCTCCTTATGCCCCCAAAATACTTATTTTCAGGTGACTAGCTTGTGTGCCTGGTATCTTCTAACGAAGTAAACCACAAAAGTGATGGATCTAATGCTTGAATGACTCTTAGCCATTGATAATTACTCAGGGCCGCATCCCTGTCCATCTGTTTTTGCCCAACATGGTACCACAGAATTTGGCTTAATTGGGCCTCTTTGTTTATCTACAGCTTGGTTCTTGTGGTACAGTGAGCACAGGGCCCACATCTGTGCATGCCCATTGCACTTATGGCACAGGACTAAAACAAAAGTGATTACTATAATACTTGAATTAACCTAGACCACTGAACATTTCTCGGTCCTCATCCCAGTCCATTATTTTTTGCCCACCCATGCCACATCAGATTAAATTGCAATATGCAAATATGACTTGGCCTTGCTGCAGTAGGAACAGTCTAGCTGAAACTGTCATGCCAGGTCCTCTCTGAACTGGAACATAAGCAACCCAAGACCGATTTGGGCCTCTCGGGTGCAACTTGCGTTCCAATGGTATTGTGAGCAAGGGACCCATGACTATGCATAATCTTCACATTTATTGATGACTGGAATGTTTGAATGAATCACAGCCACCAGTAATCCCCAGTCCATCATTTGTTTTCCCATCAACCACCTCAGACTAGACCTAGCCATAAGCAGATCAGTCATGGTCCTATTCCACTTGAAATAATCTTACCTGAATTGCCAGTGCACAAACAACCCAAACCTGGTTATGGCCTAATTGGGCCTCTTCAGTCAGATGCAGCTTGGTTTCAGAGGCACAGTGAGCATATGTCTGCATCTGACCATACCCATCACACATAGTTCACTGCATTAAAGTTAAAAAATGATAGATGGAATGCTTAAATTAATCTCAGAAACTGGTAAATATTTTGGCTGCACCTCAAACTATCATTGTTTTTGCCCACCATATCACTTTAATTTAGACCCAGCCATATATATATGTGTTAGAAATGGGGTCTTTGATTGGCAGTCAGTTTGCACTCTGTCCAAGCAGGGACCCTCACTCTAGTGACGGCAATGGAGATACAACTTAGATAACCCCTGCGCACCCCCTTTGTAGCTTGGCACAAGCAGTAAGGCTTATCTCAAAGGCAATGTGTAAAATATTTGTACCAACACACACATTAATATAGTGAAAACACTACAAAATGGACACCACACCAGTTTAGAAAAATAGGTAATATTTATCTAAAATCAAACAAGACCAAAACGAAAAAAATCCAGCATACACAAATCAAGATATGATTTTTCAAAGTAGAAAGAATCTTACTCCAAAGAAAACAATGGAAAAGTTGATTTTACACAAAGTACCTGGTTTGTGTAAAAAATAAAGCCTCACAGGCGAGCGTGTGTCGGAAAAGTGAGTGATGCGTCGATTCCTTACTCACATGGGAGGCCGTGTGTCGTTTCTTCTCCGGTCCGGTACGCGATGCATTGTTTTTCTCCCTCGTAGGAGAACGATGTGTCGATTTCCACGTAGGGCACCTCGGACGACTTTAACGCCCAGCGAGAATGCTTAGGAAATCCAGTCGTACACGGTGTTAGAAAACAACACTGCGTGGGGTTTGCCTCATTATGAGCCGCCGCAATTGTGTGTTGTGTTGTTTCTCCAGCCGCGATGCTTTGAACGCCCAGCCGCGATGCAGGGGGAGCATTGATTCTAGCCACGAAGTGGGTGGCGCGTCGATTTTCAGCCACGTTGCAGGTGGTGCGTCAAAAATTTCCCAACACGGTGTTCTGTGCTTGGATTTCAGTCCTTGTTCTGCCAACTTCACCTTTCAAGAGCCTAGGGATTGGATGGGTCACCACTTGGCAGGGCAGGAGTCTCAGCAGAGAGTCCAGGTGCTAGCAGAGGAAGTATTTGATGGCCCTGAGACTTCAGGAAGCAAGCTCAGTCCAAGCCCTTGGAAATTCTTCTCAAGCAGGAATGCACAACAAAGTTCATTATTTTCCCCCTTTCACAGGCAGAAGCAGCAACTGCAGGATAGCCCAACAAAGCACAGTCACAGACAGGGGAAGCACTTCTCCTCAGCTCTTCAGTTCTTCTCCTTGGCAGAGGCTCCTCTTGATTCCAGAAGTGATCCAAAGTCTGGGGTTTTGAGTCTAATACTTCTACCCCTTTCTGCCTTTGAAGTAGGCAAACTTCAAATGAAAGTCTCTGTTGTTCACAAGATCCTGCCTTGCCCAAGCCAGGCCACAGGCACACATCAGGGGGTTGGTGATTGCATTGTGTGAGGGCAGGCACAGCCCGTTCAAGTGTAAGTGACCTCTCCTCCCTCCAATCTAGCCCAGATGCTTCATCAGGATATGCAGGCTACACCCCAGCTCCCTTTATTTCACTGTCTAGAGAAGATTCACAACCAGCCCAACTTTCAGTCAGACAGAGTCACACAATGGTTTAGGCAAGAAAATGCCCACTTCCTAAAAGTGACATTTTCAAACTAACAATCTAAAAACCAACTTCCCTAAAAGATGTTTTTTTAAATAGTGAGTTCAGAGACACCAAACTCCATATTTGTATCTGCACTTTAAGGATATTTAAAGGCAGACCCCATGTTAACCTATAAGAGAGGTAGACCTTGCAACAATGAAAACCGAAATTGGCAGTATTTCACTGTTAGAACATGTAAAACAGATTGGTACATGTCCCACCTTTAACATACACTGCATCCTGCCCATTGGGCTACATAGGGCCTACCTTAGGGGTGCCTTACATGTATGAAAAGGGAAGGTTTAAGCCTGGCAAGTTGGTACACTTGCCAGGTCGAATTAGCACACACAGACACTGCAGTGGCAGGTCTGAGCCATGTTTACAGTGCTACTCATGTGGGTGCTACAACCAGTGCTGAGGGCCCACTAGTAGCATTTGATTTACAGGTGCTGGGCACCTCTAGTGTACATTACTAGGGGCTTACTATAAATCAAATGTACCAATCATGGAAAAGCCAATTACACATACATTTTACACACGGACCACTTGCACTTTAGCTAGAAGGGGATGGATAAAGTGTCAAAGAAGAGTGATAAAGGGTCTTGTATTGTCATAGGTAGGGTCTGAGGGCTAGTGAAGTTGTTTTGAAGAAAAATAATAGTCAGTAGAGAGGGTCTGCGGCTCAGTTATGATGCTATTCTAAGTGATTGGTTCTTAGAGTCATTTGAAGGGATCTCAGAGGGGCTAAACTGACTGGCAGGGTGGGTGTGATGTTCTGGCAATGCTGGTTAAGCATCTATGATAGCCACTTAAGGGACTGTAAGAGTGCCCCATGGAATGTGAAGGTCTCTAAGGCCCTCTCATAGATAATGGTCTCATACGGGCAGTGTAGGGTCTTTTGGGACCTCTGAGGTAAAACAGAATGTGATTTATGAAAAATCAATGGGTTTAATCGGTTCTGAGCACAGACAGAGAGGGTCTAAAGATCAATTGAGAGTGAGGGTGTCTGAGGGCCAATGAAGACACAGTGATAGCTTAGTGTTTCTGATGGCTGCAGTCTAATTATTATCTAAAGTTAAACACACTTCCCAATTCAAGATGTGGCAAAGTCTCTGAGGGTGGCAAAATAACTAGTTTATGGTTGGATGATATCTAGCCTGTGATAGGGTTTGTCTGACAATATGTATGTTGTTGCTGAGGGTAGTGGACATATAATATGAGGGCCTGCTAAGGGCCACTGAAAGGCAGAAACTAATGCGTAATGGTAAACGGACGGCCTTCATAACAATTGGCAGAATAAAGGTCTTATGAGAGGGGACATAAAACAAATCAAAGGGGCTTAATAGTGAGAGAAACCTCGCACTGCTGCATTTTTTTAGGCCAGCTCTTTCTATGTTATTGACGCATGCCCGGATCCTGCCTGTGCCTTACCTGTTCAATGTGTGAGAAGGACGCCTTTGCTGATGCTGCTGTATATTCTACTGTTCCCTACCCTGTGACAAAGAATGTCTGGATTTTTGGAGTGGTTGGTATACACCACTGAATATCATGTTTACTATGCTACCTTTGGTTTTAGGCTAAAACAAACACCATTACCTTCAATCATGCTGTAAGCAGCGTATAACATTACAGTTAAACATTTTAGCGAGTTACATTACTTAGAGGGAGAAAAGGTGCAAATGAGCCACACATGTATAGATACGTTTTCAATGCACAAGTAGATTACAGGGAAAGAAGCATCTCCAACCATGTAGTACAAGTCGTCCTTGGCTCTCCACCCATGACCTGTATTCCAATGTTTCACTCCATGTGCATCACATCGTCCTTCCGCAGGCTGTCCATGTTAAGAGAGCCAACACATCCCCCTCCGCTCCCAACCTTAACCACAAGTTAGTACATAAATCAATAGCAGCACTAATTTATACACAACATCTTCAGAATAAGATAAAGAGGTTGCGGCAATTAATGCAAGCTCACTTAGTTACATAATCCTTCAAACAACAAGGTTTGCCTCGTAGGCCTGCCCACATAATCATGCTTGCCGTACTCCTCACACCATTATGTCAGTGCTTGAATACCTTTTGTTTCACTGCATCTGGCACCACCAACATCCTGCTCTCACTCTCATGCAACCATTGTCCAGCTGCACCAAATCACCACATCACCTTTCACTGTGACAACTCTTATAAGAATATAAAGTCAACATTTAATGTAACCACTACGTACATGGTTGTACTTTTCTTGTGCCAGTTTCCTGTGCCGTATTTTCAAGGTGGTGTTAAGCCACTTTTTGTGGCTTAACGCCACCTTGTAAATACGGCCCCTGCACACATAGCCCTTTGCGTGGAAGAGGCATGCAATTGGTGTTGCTGTGGGAGTGCCACAGCAACACCCACTGGTTTTTGATGCTGCCTCAGATTTATGAGTTTTTGTAAACCTGAGGCAGTGCCAAAATCTAACACCACCCCTGAGGAATACTTTTATTTCTCCATGTATTTTGCTTTTTCTATGTGTGCTGCATTCTGCAGCATTCATGGAAAGAGCAAAAAGGCCAGACATGATTGTTTATGTGAGTGAAGGTGTCCCTTCCTGCATATAGACAATCATTTCAAAATGATACTTTGGGGCATATTTATACTCTGTTTGCGCCGAATGTGCGTCAAACATTTTGACGTACATTCAGTGCAAACCTTGCCCCATATTTATACTTTGACGCCCGACCCCGCGGACGTCAAAAATCCTCCGTGTGCGTCATGTTTTGGATGCGGGAAACCACCTTGCGTTAATGACATGCAAGGTAGGCGTTCCTGTCCAAAAAATGACTTTAAGGCCTGTGCGCCTTATTTATACTCCCTTGTCATTTTGACTCACAGGAGGGGGCAGGCCTTAAAAAACGGCGCACAGCCTGATGTGCACTGTTTTTTAACACCTGGGTGAGGACAGGCGTTAAGGGACCTGTGGGCTCACTTCCATGGTCTCTGACCATGGAAGCAGTCCAGAGGTGCCCCTCCCTGCCCCCAGGGACACCCTCTGAAACCCTCACCCACCCCGGAGGACACCCATGGATGGGGGGACCCATCCCAGGTAGGTACAGGTAAGTTGGGGTAAGTATAATTTTTTATTTTTTCTAAGTGGCTTAGGGCGGCCTAATTTAGGCCCCCCTACATGCCACTGTGCCCAATGACCACGCCCAGGGGACAGAAGTCCCCTGGGCATGGCCATTGAGCAAGGGGGCATGACTCCTGTCTTTGCTAAGACAGGAGTCATTCCAATGGGGGCTGTGCGTCATAAAATGACGCAAGTCTGATTTGAGCCATGATTTTTTACTCAAACCTGACTTGCACCATTTTTTGATGCACAACCCCATTTTCCCCTATGCTGGCGCTGCCTGGTTTGAGTCATTTTTTTTTTACTCTGACCAGCCCGCAGCGCCGACTAACGTCAATCCTTAAATAAGGCGCCCGGCTGGCGTGTAGGAATGGCGTTAGCCAGCGGTAAATATTTTTACGCAAACCAGCGCTGGTTTGTGTCAAAACGTATAAATATGGGCCTTTCGCACTTCTGTGTGTGCTGCATTCTGTAGCACACACAGAAGTGCCAAATCGCATTAGTGGTTGTTTATCTGCAAAAAGGGACACCTTCCCACACATAAACAATCAAACCCCTCAACGCAGACATCCTTGCAAGATGGTGCAAGGATGCCTGCGTTGGCGCTAGGGAGCTCAATTTAACACCAGCGCAGGGCACAATACAGGGGTACGCCATATTCAATTAAATATGGTGCATTTCTGCGTTGTGAAAATGATGGAGCACGGCGCTGGCAATTTTGGCGCAGCGTCGCGCTCTGCCATTTCTTTTTACATATGGGCCTAGATTTGACACTAACCTTGGAGGAGTCAGTAGCAGAATTTGCAGAATACAAAGCAGGTTCCCCTCTCAACCCTTGCCCTTCTGCCATCCTAAAATTTACTGTGCCAGTGGTGAATCAGGGTGCAGAAAGCCCACCAGAGACCAGGGAAGATTTATTTTTCAAAATAAGAGGGTGGGGGCCATATCCCCACCCCAAATAAATGGGGCCAAAGTTGTTCTGCCCACCAGTGGGCAGATGGGGCAATTACCCCCGATCCACACCCGGGGCCAGAAAGTCTACAAGATGCCAGGGAATTAAAAAAATAAAAATAGTGGGGTGGTGGCTACCAACCAGTATGGGCATGGTTATGCCCCCACCCCAACTGAAGGGGGTAACAGTCTTTCAGCTCTCCCCCCGCACACTAAAACATTTGATCCCACGGCAAGCAAGAGGACATTTGAATATTTTGGGTTTTGGTTTTATATTGGGCCATAAGAGCTTGGCTAACTCTCAAAATCGTCCCACTTGGATTGGTGAGGGCTGCACTTTTTGGACTTTGGGACGTTGCCATGTAGAAAAATCCACAAGACCTAGACACATCTGAAAACTAAACATCTGGGTGATTCCAGGTTGGTGTGCTTCACATGCATCCTGCACCGTTTTCTTACCCACAATGCCCTGCAAACCTCCAAATTTGCTGGAAATCACATATTTTCCCACATTTTTGTGATGGAACCTTCCGGAATCCACAGGAATCCACAAAATTCATACCACCCAGCATTGTCTCATCTATACCGATAAAAATTCTGCCCCACTTCAGCCTAAAAATGTTTTTTTTTCAAACTGCCCTTTTGGACCCGCTTTGGTTCCCCTCAATTTCCACATGTTTTTGGCTCTTCCCTGTCACAGGCACTTGGCCAACCTACACAAGTGAGGTATCATTTTTACCAGGAGACTGAGGGGAACGTTGGGTGGTAAGAAATATGCCCCAGTGCAGTGATCCCAGACAGAAATGTGGGAAAAATGTGATGTTTTAGATAAATTTGAGGTTTGCTGAGGATTCTGGGTAAGAAAACATTGGGGGATCCACGCAAGTCACACCTCCTTGGGTTCTCTCAGGTGTCTAGTTTTCAGAAATGTTTGGGTTTGGTAGGTTTCCCTATATGGCTGTTGAGCCCAGGACCAAACAAGCAGGTCCCTCCCCCCCCTCAAAAACAGGTAGTTTAGTATTTGATAATTTTGATGTGTCCATGTTGTGTTTTGGGGCATTTCCTGTCACAGGCGCTAGGCCTACCCACACAAGTGAGGTAACATTTTTATCAGGAGACTTGGGCGAATGCTGGGTGGAAGGAAATTTGTGGCTCCTCTCAGATTCCAAACTTTCTGTCACCGAAATGTGAGGAAAAAGTGTTTTTTAGCCACATTTCAAAGTTTGCAAAGGATTTTGGCTAACAGAATCTGGTGAGAACCCCACAAGTCACCCCATCTTCGATTCCTCTAGGTGTCTAGTTTTAAAAAATGCACAGGTTTGGTAGGTTTCCCTAGGTGCCGGCTGAGCTAGAGGCCAAAATCCACAGCTAGGCGCTTTGCAAAAAACAGCTCTGTTTTCTTTGGGAAAGTGTGATGTGTCCATGTTGTGCTTTGGGGCATTTCCTGTTGTGGGCACTAGGCCTACCCACATAAGTGAGATACCACTGTTATCGGGAGACTTGGGCGAACACTGGGTGGAAGGAAATTTGTGGCTCCTCTCAGATTCCGGAACTTTCTGTCACCGAAATCTGAGGAAAAAGTGTTTGTTTTTGCCAAGTTTTGATGTTTGCAAAGAATTCTGGGTAACAGAACCTGGTGAGAGCCCCACAAGTCACCCCATCTTTGATTCCTCTAGGTGTCTAGTTTTAAAAAATGCACAGGTTTGGTAGGTTTTCCTAGGTGCCAGCTGAGCTAGAGGCCAAAATCCACAGCTAGGCGCTTTGCAAAAAAGCTGCTCTATTTTCTTTGGGAAAGTGTGATGTGTCCACGTTGTGTTTAGGGGCATTTCCTGTTGTGGGCACTAGGCCTACCCACATAAGTGAGGTACCATATTTATTGGGAGACTTGGGGGAATGCTGGGCGGAAGAAAATTTGTGGCTCCTCTCAGATTCCAGAACTTTCTGTCACTGAAATGTGAGGAAAAAGTGTTTTTTAGCCACATTTCGAGGTTTGCAAAGGATTCTGGGTAACAGAACCTTGTGAGAACCCCACAAGTCACCCCATCTTGGATTACCCTAGGTGTCTAGTTTTAAAAAATGCAAAGGTTTGGAAGGTTTCCCTAGGTGCCGACTGAGTTAGAGGCCAAAATCCACAGCTAGGCACTTTCCAAAAAACATGTCAGATTTCAGTGTGAAAATGTGATGTGTCCATGTTGCATTTCCTGTTGCAGGCATTAGGCCTACCCATGCAAGTGAGGTACCATTTTTATTGGGAGACTTGGGGGAACACAGAATAGCAGAACAAGTGTTATTGCCCCTTGTCTTTCTCTACATTTTTTCCTTCTAAATGTATGACAGTGTGTAAAAAAGACGTCTATTTGAGAAATGCACAGTAATTCACATGCTAGTATGGGCACCCCGGAATTCAGAGATTTGCAAATAACCACTGTTTCTCAACACCTTATCCTATGCCCATTTTGGAAATATAAAGTTTTTCTTGATACCTATTTTTCACTTTTTGTATTTCACCAAATGAATTGCTTTAAACCCCGTATAGAATGAAAACCCATCGCAAGGTGAAGCTCATTTATTGGCTGTGGGTACCTAGGGTTCTTGATGAACCTACAAGCCCTATATATTCCAGCAACCAGAATAGTCCAGCAGATATAATGGTATATTTCTTTCAAAAATCTGACATCACAGGGAAAAGTTACAGCGTAAAACATTGAGAAAAATTGTTGTTTTTTTCACCTCAATTTCAATATTTTTTTATTCCAGCTGTTATTTTCTGTAGGAAAACCTTGTACGATCTACAGAAATTACCCCTTGCTGAATTAAAAATGTTGTCAACTTTTCAGAAATGTTTAGCTTTCTGGGATCCAGCATTAGTTTCTTACCCATTTCTGTCACTAACTGGAAGGAAGCTGAAAGCACAGAAAATAGTAAAAATGGGGTATGTCACAGTAAAATGCCAAAATTGTGTTGAAAAATTGGGTTTTCCGTTTCACGTTTGCCTGTTCCTGAAAGCTGGGAAGCTGGTGAAAGCACCGAAAATAGTAAAAATGGGGTATGTCACAGTAAAATGCGAAAATTGTGTTGAAAAATTGGGTTTTCCGTTTCACGTTTGCTTGTTCCTGAAAGCTGGGAAGCTAGTGATTTTAGCACCACAAATCCTTTGTTGATGCCATTTTCAGGGAAAAAAACACAAGCCTTCTTCTTCAGCCCTTTTTTCCCATTTTGTTTGAACAAAAAGAAAAATTTGCAGTATTTTGGCTAATTTCTTGGTCTCCTTCAGGGAAACCCACAAACTCTGGGTACCTCTAGAATTCCTGGGATGTTGGAAAAAAAGGACAGAAATTTGCTGTGGGTAGCTTACGTGGACAAAATGTTATGAGGGTTTAAGCGTGAATTGCTCCAAATAGCCAAAAAAATGCCTGGCACCTGAGGGGGAAAAGGACTGGCAGCGAAGGGGTTAAAGAAACCAGTGGCTTACCAGAAGGTTTAGACCAATCTCGCTCCTTCCTGCGTTGCTAAACGTTTGGAGAAAATTTTTAATATGCAGATGTCGTACTTCCATGAATCCAACCATCTGCTGCACAATTCCCAATCAAGCTTCCGTGTTGAATACAGTACCCAGTCTTCCCTACTCGAAGTTTCAGAGTTCATATAGAAAAACCTGAATCTGAACTAACCTGTTACGGTAATGTTACTTGCTCTGCCCCCGGCATTCAGCACTCTCCTATGCTATCTCTGCTGGGCAGAATTGAGAGGACTGGAACCAGATAGCAGGCTCTGTTATTGTTAAAATCTTTTATCAGTGACCGCAATCAGACTGTCTTCCTTCCACCTTATACCTCTTCATCCAAGCCATTTGAGTGTGGAGTCCTCCAGTGCTTGGTGCTGAGCCTCATATTTTTTAATGTTTATCTGGAACCACTGACAAAATTAGCAGCCATGGGGTGTGCGGGTAGTATCTTTTGTGGATGACACCTAATTCCTTTTGGCCTTTCATAAAAATGTGCCAATAACCTTGAGTTCCTTTAACCATTGCCTTAAGTTAGTAGTGAATTGGAGGAATGTAAGCTGCTTAAATCTGGACTCAGACAAAACCAAGATTATTTTCATTGGTACGAAGGCCTCGCCTAATTCCAGCATCTGGTGGCTGTTGGAACTGGGTGCCCCTCCCTTCCTGCGCCTATGGTAGGAAATCTTGTTGTGAATTTTGATTTAAACCATACCTTTGAACCTCAAATCACGGTGCTATCTCCTACTTGTTTTACCACTCTTAGGTCTCTAAGAAGGATGCTTCATCTCATTCCCAAGGACTTCCGTAGAATGATATTCCATGCATTGGTTACATCCTGGTTGGACTACGCCATAAGCTTGTATATGGGTTTGCCTGAATTTCTAATCCAGTGCATTCAAGCTATTCAGAACTCCGCCACTAGATTCATTCTCAAGATTCCTCCTTGTGTTTCAGTGTCTGGTCACCTACAACACCTTCACTGGCTCCCAATTCTTAAGAGGATCTGGGGAAGGCACCTGTGGGCTTATTCCATGATGTTCCACCATGGAAATAGGCCCACAGGCCCCCTAAAGCCTGGCCTGACCAAGGCGTGAAAAAATGGTTCAAAGCAAGCTTTGCACCATTTATTGACCCCTCCTCCCTCCCATGCGTGATTTTACACAGGAGGATAAATATGGCGCTAAGGCCATAGAGTCATTTTTTGCATGGGAATGCCTACTTTGCATCTAATTGACGCAAAGTAGGTTTCCACATCCCAAAAAGTGACTTTAACTCCATAAATTTGGAACTAGATGGGTCTAGCGCAAAAGTATAAATATGGAGTTAGTTTTGTACCGAATTTGTATAAAAAACTGACAAAAATTCAGTGCAAAACAAGTATAAATATGCCCCTAATTTCCCGGACCTCAAAAATAAGTGCTGGTGCCTCCTACCAGAAACCACCGGCTCAAATTAAGCATTGGTTGCAGATCCAAAAAACCACAAAGAACACTGTTGTTCGTTGTCCAGTGCTTCTGGCTGGATTGAACATGTATCATGGTTCAAGTAGGATGCTGTCTGAACCTACTTGCTGTGGCTCTCCGAGTATCTAGAAGTTAGTGCAGCTTGGTAGCTTCCACACCTATAAACCCCAGCAATGAAGTGTACGCTACAAAAACCTGTGTGCCTGTTAGATCTTATCTCTGGCTTCCTATTTTCAGAAAGTGCTTCCGAGTACTGTTAAAACATTAAAAACGCATGAAAATCTGAGCCCCAGCTAGGATCAGACACAAAATCAGGGGCGGCTCCTCCATGAGAAGCTGCAACGCTTTCACCACGAAGGAATAATAAACTAGGGGCCTGTTTTATCATTTTTTTGCGCCGTATTAGTGTTATTTTTTTACGCAAATGCTGCACAAACTTACAAAATATAATTGAACTTTGCAAGTTTGCGCCGCTTTTGCATGAAAAAATGACACAAATGCGGCACTGAAAAAGTATAAATCAGGCCCTAGGTTTGTGGTGAAAGGGGCAGGGCATAGGGGATGACAGCCTCGGAGGGCAGTGCACAGAGTACTGCCCTCAGAGCGCATGTGTGTTTGGCCAGCCATCTAGGGCGGGCCAAACACACATGCACTGTAGGCTCCCAGTCTGCCTGGGATTGCCGTGGCTGGGTGCTCCCAGACAATCCTGATGCTGCTCTGAGCAGCGTCAGGATTGGCACAGGGCAGACTGGGAGCCTGTTTCTGCAGCGACGATGAGGGAAAGAGGAGCAGCGTGTTGAGGCGGCAACGGATTAGGTACGTTTTTTGCTTTATTATTATTTTTTTATTATTAAATGTCCCGCTCCCCCCCTCCTCGTGCGCCGCACTCACCCCGCCCTTTTAAGTAGGAGCGAGCCGCGACTGCACAAAATGCCCGCATTGATAAAAAAAAAACATTAGTTGAACTTTACAAGCCCCACAAGCTGTATTTTTCATTTCCTCCAACGACTTCAGCCACTTGTGGTGCAAGGGTGTCTTGGCCATGACTTATATAAGCAAAATGACCTCCTTTTCTAAGTTGTATAGTATAATACAGCCATAAATATAATGCAGTGGTTCTCGCTTCATTGGACCTTGGTGTAATAGTACCTTGTGCACCATGGATAGATATCCCCATATAGTTTGTACTCTTATTCTTTATGAGTAAATTTTGTTGGGATCCTGAGTCTATTTTATGGGTTGCTATTATAGATTATATTCATGCCAATGCTTCAGAAGGATTCTTTACTATCTAACCCCATTTGGAGGGGTACAGGGTGACAGAGGCTACTTGGCCTCACCTGTGGGGTTTCAGGTTGTCTATTACTGGTGTGCTGTGGCACCCACCCTGTATTATTACTCTGCAAACTGGGCCAAGTATAGCCAGGGCCACTGGAATTATGCAGCAAGAGCGACCCAAATATGCAGCATAACCGAGTAAATTATGCAGAAAGAAACGGCAAATTATGTGCCATATTGCGGCACATTTTGTAACTGTATTACTTCATTGTTTTGTCATTTTTAAACTCACTGACACTGTTTTGGCATTGATTGCACTTCATTGGCACTAGTTTAACACCCAAATACAGCAAGAAGCAACAAAAAAGGTGACTAATTCAGCTTTTTGAAAGACCTTTCACTGAGCGGCAAGGGTGTTGCTTTATTTTTAATAAATCGTTTGAGCTAGAAACAATTTTTTTGTTAAAATCTGCTGTTTTTGCAGCATATGATGGATTATGTTGCAGACATGGCAAATTTATAATTATGCAAAAATCGCCACTGCTGTGCAATCACATAATTCCAGTGGCCCTCAGCATAGCCCTTCCTATGCTTGAAGTGATCAGCCATAGACTTCTCAGGGAGGTAGTGTAAGGCACGAGCTTAGAACTCAACAATCAACCAACAGAGGCAAATACTTTAAAATCTCACAGCATTACTAGATTCTACACAATTTAATCCAGTATACAAAGCAGTAATCCTGGTCATGCTATTGCCTTGTGGTGCTACACCCGCTGAGATCCCTTTTTGCTATCTCCCACCTGGGTGACCCATGATAAGCTTGTCTTTCAGGCATTTGTTACTGTGGCATGAATTCGAAAAGGGCCTGACAGACACCAAAAATATAGTCAAATAAGTAAGAGTTTTATGTAGATTTAAAGTGTGTTTTACGATAATAAGTAATTCAATGAAGAAAATAATAAGCAACAATAGCAGCAGTCAGTATTCGAATAGGTAACAAAAAAAAACAAATAGTTTAACTGGCCACGAAATTACAAACAATGAAATAATCTGTTAGACTTGGCATCCTTGGTGTGGTCTACCCTATATTTTTGCCTCTGCTTCCCACGTTTTGACGTGTGCTGGACTCTGTTTTTGCTGTTTTTGATACTCTGGGCACCTTACCACAGCTAACCAGTGCTAAAGTGCAAGTGTTCCTGTATAAAATGTATATGTAATTGGCTTTTCCATAATTGGCATATTTGATTTACTAATAATTCCCTAGAAAAGTACACTAGAAGTGCCCAGGGCCTGTAAATCAAATGCTACTAGTGGTCCTGCAGCACAGATTGTAAAACCCACATTAGTGGCCCTGTAAATATGGCTCAGACCTGCCACTGCAGTGTCTGTGTGCACTTTTAAACTGCCTATTCAACTTGGCAAGTGTACCCACTTGCCAGGATTAAACCTTCCCTTTTTATACATGTAAGGCACCGCTTAAATACCGCTAAATTCGATTTTTACTGTTGCAAGGCCTGTCTCTCTCATAGGTTAACATGGGGTCTGTCTTTAAATAACTTTAAAGTGTAGATTCCCTTTGGGAGAAGATAGAAATTTGGAGTTTGGTGTCTCTGAACTCACAATTTAAAAATACATCTTTTAGTGAAGTTAGTTTTTAGATTGTTAGATTGAAAATGCCAATTTTAGGAAGTAAAAACAATGGATGATGAACGGAATGCAGTGCAAATCAAACTTTCACCCCTGTCACAGATCTGGGTTTGATCTATCAGTTTTTTTGCTTCTCATGCCATTTCAGTTTGGACCCAGTCATCTGCAAATCAGTCTTGACTCTGTTCCCCATGGGAACAATTCAGCCCGAACTGCCAGGCCAGGTCCTCCCTGGACCAGAAACAAGCATCCTGGGGCCAGTTTCAGAATATCATCCTTCATCAGCCAGGCTACCTTGAATCTGGTGGCATAACAAGCAAGGGACCCACGTCTGGGCATACCATTCCCACTTGGGGCAACAAATGCAAAAACAACGGAAGATGGACGGAATACAGAACAAATCAAACATTCACCCCCAGTCACAGATCTGGGTTTAAGCCATCAGTTTTTTTGCTTGCCATGCCTATTCAGTTTGGACCCAGCCATATACAACTCAGTCTTGAGCCTGTTCCTCATGGAAACAGTCCAGCCCGAACTGCCAGGCCAGGTCCTCTCTGGACCAGAAACAAGCATTCTGGGACCAGTTTCAGGTTATCACCCTTCATGAGCCAGACTAGCTTGAATCTGGTGGCATAGCAAGCACAGGGCCCACGTCTCAGCATACCCTTTCCACTTGGGGCAACAAATGTGAAAACAACAGATGATGGACGGAAATCAAACATTTACCCCCAGTCACAGATCTGGGTTTAATCCATCAGTTTCTTTGCTTGCCATACATTCCAGTTTGAACACAGCCATATGCAAATCAGTCTTGATCCTGTTCCCCATGGGAACAGTCCAGCCTGAACTGCTAGGTCCTGCCTGGACCAGGAACAAGCATCCTGGGACCGGTTTCAGGATATCATCCTTCATCAGCCAGGCTGGCTTGAATCTGGTGGCATAGCATGGAACAGGACCCACGTCTGGGCAGACCCTTTTCACTTGGGGCAACAAATGCAAAAACAACAGATGATGGATGGAATGCAGAGTAAATCATACATTCACTCCTAGTCACGGATCAGGGTTTAATCCATCGGTTTTTTTTGCTTGTCATGCCACTCCAGTTTGGATCCAGCCACATGCAAATCAGTCTTGACCCTTTTCCCAGTGGGATCAGTCCAACCTGAACTACCAGGCCAGGTCCTCTCTGGACCAGAAACAAGCATCCTGGGACTAGTTTCAGGGTATCACTCTTCATCAGCCAGGCTAGCTTGAATCTGGTGGCATAACAAGGACAGGATCCACATCTGGGCATGCCCTTCTCACTTGGGGCAATAAATGCAAAAACAACAGATGATGGATTGCAGAGCAAACTAAACCTTCATCCCCAGTAATAGATCTGGGTTTAATCTGTCATTTTATTTGTTTGCTATGTCATTTCAGTGTGCATCCAGCCATATGCAAATCAGTCTTGACCCTGCTTCCCATGGGAACAGTCCAGCCCAAGCTGCAAAACAAGCATCCTGAGTTTGATTCCAGGGTATCACCATTCATCAGCCAAGCTGCACATCAAGCACGGGACCTACGTCTGGGCATACCCTTCCCACTTGGGGTCACAAATGCAAAAACAACAGATAATGGACAGAATGCAGAGCAAATCAAACATTCACCCCCAGTCACAGATCTGGGTTTAATCCATCAGTTTCTTTGCTTGCCATGCCATTCCTGTATGGACTCAGCCATATGCAAATCAGTCTTGACCATGTTCCCCATGGGAACAGTCCAGCCCGAACTGCCAGGTCAGGTCCTCCCTGGACCAGATTCAAGATCTAGCTGATGAAGGGTGACACCCTGAAACCAGTCCTATGATGCTTGTTTTCGGTCCAGGGAGGACCTGACTTGGCAGTTTGAGCTGGTCTGTTCCCATGAGAAACAGGATCAAGACTGATTTGCATATGGCTGGGTCCAAACTGTGGTGGCGAGGTGTGCAAAAAACGATGGATTCAACCCAGCTCTTTGTGACTGGGGGTAAATGTTTGCATTGTTCAGCATTCCGTCCATCATCTGTTCTTTTTGTATTTGTTGCCCCAAGTGAGAAGGGTATGTCCAGACGTGGGTCCCGTGCTCACTGCACCACTGGATTCAAGCTAGCCTAGCTGGTGAAGTGTGATAGTCTGAAACTGGTTCTAGGATGTTTGTTTTTGGTCTGTGGAGCACTTGGCTTGGCAGTTTGTGCTGGACTGTTCCCATGAGGAACAAGGTCGAGACTGATTTGTGTGTGGCTGGGTCTAAACTGGCGTGACATGGTGAGCAAAAAAATGATGGATTAAACCCAGATCTTTGTGACTGAGGTGAAAGTTTGCATTGCCAGTCATTCTGTCCTTCATCTGTTCATTTTGCACTTTTCGGAAGTAGGCATTTTTTTGCCTAAACTATATTTTGACTCTGCCCGTTTATGGATTCCCTGTTTGGGTCAGTTTGACAGTTGGGCTGTTTGTGAATCTCCTCTAGACAGTGACACAAAGAGTGCTGGGGTGTAGTCTGCATATCCTGATGAGCCATCTCTGCTAGAGTGGAGGGAGGAGTGGCCACTCACACCTGAAAGGGCTGTACCTGCCCTCACAGAGTGCAGTCTCCAACCCCCTGGTGTGTGTCTGTGGCCTGGCCTTGGCAAGGCAGGATCTTGTGAACAACAGAGACTTTCCTTTGAAGTTTGCCTACTTCAAAGGCAGAAAGGGGTATAAATAGTGGCACCTGCCTGTGACTGTCCTTTGTTGGACTATCTTGCAGTTGCTGCTTCTGCCTGTGAAAGGGGACAAAGACAGGACTTTGTTGTGCATTCTTGCTTGAAGAAGGATCACCAAGGGCTTGGAGTAGAGCTTGCCTCCTATTTTGAAGCCTCAGGGACAGCAAAGGCTTCACCATCCAGTTCTGCGTCTGCATGCTGTGGATTCTAGCTTGCCAGAGGATGCCATTCCAGTTCCTGGGCCCCCAGAAGTGAATTTCTGGAGAAAATTGTGTCTAACGACATCGGACGAAGCTGTGCGACTTCGCTAAGGATGCCGCTGCACAGAAACTGCAATGCCGCCTGCCCCGAAGTTGTGGACTTCGCAGAAGCGTGACGACCCCAAAGACTCTGCAGGCCTCTCGTCGCCACAGCCGTTGATCCCGCATGATTTTGCTGAGATCGGAGTGTTGTAAGTCAGACATCTGTGAAACCTGATGCCATCGCAGCACCTGTGTCCCTGTGACGTCATTGCGACCCCATGAGGCGTCCCGCAGCATTGTGACTTCACCGCATTTTATCTCTGCCGAGACTAAGGGACCGACTCCTCGCAACCGATAACGCTTCACCTCCACAGCTCTGCAGTAAGGACCTGACGCTGCTGCACAATGCCTCACCTCCTTTGCCCCATAGCACCGGAACCAACGCTGCAGTGATCCAGCGATGCCTTGCTCCCCGACTCCGTGCACCGGCCTTTTTTCTTCTTGTTTTGCTAAGGTACTGAGGTCTGTGGGACTCCATAAACGGTGCCTGTGGTGTCATATTGTAGAAACGACTACGTCATGACACTGCTTGATAACAAATTGCATCATTTGTGCCTCTAGGCACTATTTTTGTGTTTTTAAGTTCTAAGATCATATTTTTAATGGTGTATTGTGGATTTTTATCGTATTTGGTCTTGTTTATTTAGATAAAATATTTACTATTTTTCTAAACCTGTGTTATGTCATTTTGTAGTGGTTCATTGTATTACTGTGTGTGTTGGTACAAATAATTTACACATTGCTTCTGAGTGAAGCCTGTCTGCTCATGCCAAGCTACCAAGGGGGTGAGCGGGGGTTAACTGAGTGTGATTCTCCTTTGCCCTGACTATAGTGGGGGTCCTTGCTTGGACCTGACAGCCAACCAAAGACCCCATTTCTAACATGATCCAATTAAGATGTTTATGTACAATCTCTAAACAATCTTCTTGTAGGATCTCTAAACAGCCATCACATGTTTAGTCAAAGATGACTTTTTCAAGGCTTGTTCTCGCTTCTTACAAGGAAATGAAAAACAAGTATTGAAGATTGATGGCAGGAAAGTCTCTGAAATAATGCAAGAGTAGAAATAACAAATCCAATATTATCACACAGAAGGACTTGCAGAAAAATGTCTGAGTCACAGCGGAAGGCAAGTGCAGCACAAGGAATCAGCCTCGGTGCAGACTTTTGCACCCTCCAATTCAAATGTGCAATCAGTTCATGCGTATTGCATGCTTTTCCCCTTAGTGTTGTAGTGTGTAGGAGTTTAGTCTCTGAGTGTATCATACACAAATAACAAGGATCAGGCAACTTAGGGCCTGATTTAGAGTTTGGCAGCGTGGGGTTACTCATCACAAATGTGACAGATATCCCATCCACAATATACAATTCCATTACAGGATATGGAACTTGTAAAATGGTGGACGGGATACACATAACGTTCGTGATGGAGTAAACCCTCCACCAAACTTTAAATCAGGCCCTACGTTTCCGTCCCCCAGCAGATGGAAGCCTGCAACTGTTGGAGGCAGTCCTCAGACGCAGCTGAGGAGGCCAGATGCAACCCACATTTCATCACATATGGCTGCCTGGATTCAGGTTAGTCAGTCATAGCCCTAGAATTTCACCACCAGTGAAGGCTTAGTTGCTGTGCCCCCATCTGGCCCTTGAGATAGATGCAGCCCACTTAGGCTGTTGGACAATGGTTTGCACCCTGACCATCCTAATACAATCTATAGGGCAGTTCCAGCCCCAACCCATTCTGATAGGTACAAATATAGTTGCAGCCCCAACCAATTACACAATCACCATGGCAGTTGCAGACCTGACTGGCCTATGATCATCAAAACAGTAACATCCCAGACTCCCTAACACAATCATGCTTTAACCTAGGCCTTTTGCAGTTCTTGTCAGGAACATTCTGAAAGTCCAGGAGATGCTCTGCTCCACTGGTTGCTCCTGCCTCCCGCCTCAGTGAACTAGCTTTCTATGGGTGTCTTGCTGACCTTAGACTTCCTGGATAGTCTCCCTACTGTAGTTCCTGGCAGACTCCTTGCCTTTTATCATCTTGCAAGCAGGCTTCAAGGTAATAGGCGGACCCTCAGTACCTCCAGCAGAAAGTGCAAATTTCATGTGTTGTCCTGTCACCACTGAGAGACTGGCTATCAGGCAAACACCAACTCTGGTAGCAGCGGTGTTAGAAATGGGGTCCTTGGTTGACAGTCAGGTTACCCCCTGTTCAAGCAAAGACCCTCACTCTAGTCAGGGTAAAAGAGAATCACCCTCAGCTAACCCCTGCTTACCCCCTTGGTAGCTTGGCAGAGCAGTAGGCTTAACCTCAGAGTGCTAGGCGTAAAGTATTTGTACCAGCACACACAGTAACTTAATGAAAACACTACAAAATGACACAACACCAGTTTAGAAAAATAGGAAATATTTATCTAAACAAAACAAGACCAAAACGACAAAAATCCACCATACACAAGTCAAGTTATCAATTAAAAATCAAAAAGAGTCTTTGAGTAGTTTTAAAAACACACTAGCGCTACTAGAGTGAAAATGTACCTGGTGTGAGTCAAAAATAACCCCGCACTGGTGGGTGTGCGTCAAAAATAACTCCGCACGGCGGTACTTGAGTCAAAAATCCAGCCGCACGATGATTTGAAAATCCCACCGCGCAGGTTGCGATCTCCCAGCCTCCGTCAGCGATGCTGCGCGTCGTTTCTCCTGCTCCGTGCGTCGATTTTTCGGTCGCGTTTCCTGCGAGCGTCGTTTCTCAGCTGCGGAGCCGGCGGCGCGTCGTTTTTTCAGCCGCAGATCGGATTTGCGTCAATCTTTTCCCCGCACGGCGCTCTGTGCGTGGATTTTCTTGTCTTTAGGCTGCCAGCTTCTCCTTTCAGGGTCCCAGGAACTGGATGGGCACCACAGGGCAGAGTAGGAGTCTCTCCAGAGACTCCAGGGGCTGGCAGAGAGAAGTCTTTGCTGTCCCTGAGACTTCAAACAACAGGAGGCAAGCTCTAGATCAAGCCCTTGGAGATTTCTTCTCAAGATGGAAGGCACACAAAGTCCAGTCTTTGCCCTCTTACTCTGGCAGAAGCAGCAACTGCAGGATAGCTCCACAAAGCACAGTCACAGGCAGGGCAGCTCTTCTTCCTCAGCTATTCAGCTCTTCTCCAGGCAGAGGTTCCTCTTGGTTCCAGAAGTGTTTCTAAAGTCTGTAGATTTGGGTGCCCTTCTTATACCCATTTTAGTCTTTGAAGTCACCTTTCTTCAAAGGGGACTCACACCTACTTGTGAAATCCTTCCTTGCCCAGGCAAGGCCTCAGACACACACCAGGGGGTTGGAGCCGGCATTGTTAGAGGCAGGCACAGTCCTTTCAGATGAGAGTGACCACTCCACCCCTCCCTCCTAGCAGAGATGGCTAATCAGGAAATGCAGGTTACACCCCAGCTCCCTTTGTGTCACTGTCTGGTGTGAGGTGAAAAACAACCCAACTGTCAAACTGACCCAGACAGGGAATCCACAACCAAGGCAGAGTCACAGAATGGTTTAAGCAAGAAAATGCTCACTTTCTAAAAGTGGCATTTTCAAACGCACCATCTTAAAATCAACTTTACTAAAAGATGTATTTTTTAATTGTGAGTTCAGGGACCCCAAACTCCACATGTCCATCTACTCTCTAGGGGAATCTACACATTAATCATATTTAAAGGTAGCCCCCATATTATCCTATGAGAGAGACAGGCCTTGCAACAGTGAAAAACGAAATTGGCAGTATTTCACTGTTAGGACATATAAACCACATTACTATATGTCCTACCTTATCCATACACTGCACCCTGCCCTTGGGGCTACCTAGGGCCTACCTTAGGGGTGCTTTACATGTAAGAAAAGGGAAGGTTTAGGCTTGGCAAGTGGGTACACTTGCCAAGTCGAATTTACAGTGTAAAAATACACACACAGACACTGCAGTGGCAGGTCTGAGACATGATTACAGAGCTACTTATGTGGGTGGCACAACCAGTGCTGCAGGCCCACTAGTAGCATTTGATTTACAGGCCCTGGCACCTCTAGTGCACCTTACCAGGGACTTACTAGTAAATCAAATATGCCAATCATGGATAAACCAATTACATACAATTTACACGGAGAGCATATGCACTTTAGCACTGGTTAGCAGTGGTAAAGTGCTCAGAGTTGAAAAGCCAACAGCAACAGGTCAGAAAAAAATAGGAGGCAGGAGAAAAAAAAGACTGGGGATGACCCTGCATAAGCAAAAGTCCAACAAGCGGTATTTGAAGTACTATGAGGTACACACCCTTCCTTGGTCATGAAAAACCTGGAAATTAAACAATGTGGAGTGGCTTGGGTCCCAAGTTAATGTCCATTTTATAGATACGGAATGTGGATCCATTGTGTCAACCTTCAGAACCAGTTTAGGGAGGTTCTCATTTTAAGAGGCCTTCTCAGGCTGCTCTCCAGACACAATCTTTGTATAGAGTGATGTTCTCACACCATATAGCACTGTGGCTGTGTCCAAACTGAACACAAAAAAACATGACCACAATTTAGTGTGAGGATAATGGTTCTGGCTATCATATGCCTCTCGAAAAGCAGTATTCAAGTGTGAACAAAAGGAAATCAACACCTATAAACGACCTCACCTAGCGCAACAGGAATTGCGGTTCCACCACTCACCTCTACTATCCACCAAACTGCAGTGTTAGCCCCTTGTTAATTAAAATCTTCTTGGCATTTCTAATGTAATGCAGTCTCAAACCTCCTCACTTCAGTTTCTCGCTAGCAACACTCTAGCCACAAACATTTTATTATGTATGCATATAAGTATATGGTATTTCTATTTCACAATCTTAGCCAAAATAGAGCTGAGCCCTGTACAAGGTGAAAGACAAACATAAAGCCAATTAGTAAGAGGAAAGGAAGCTGGGTAGTGCATGGTTCATACGTTGAGATTTTGTTATACAGTTTCCATGAATAAGTAGGGCTGTGCCTTTGATCAACATTAATGTCAGGGTACAGTGACTCAGACCACATATACCATCAGGAAATGTTGACACAACTGCGTCCTAGCTCACAGTGACAGTCTAAACCTCTGTACAAGGGTAAGAGATGGGTTTCACAACCTTGAACATGATTACTCAGATTCCCAATAAAATCGTGGAAATAGATCTACCCCTTTGTTGTTGTGTATAGTACCCAAGATTAGATACAAGAAAGAACGGGAAAATGTTGTTTAGAACATTTATTGCAGTACTCTGGTTCTTGCATAGAAAACATGAGCTGCGATTATTAGGCAAACGAGACAGGCATTTCTGAGAGCAAGGTAGGAGCATCCTCTGCCAGATCTATTGGAAAGCTGATCCCCTATTCCTGGGTAAGGTGTACCAGGACTCCAAGAAGCCAGCCTGGTGTGGTGCAGGCTATAGGTCCTGTAAAGGGTAGAGATCGGATTCTGAGTCAGTATCAAAGTCAGCCAAGCTGCATCTCAGGCACTGTGTACATGCTAAGTTCCAGGGCAAGCCCAGCGGGAGTGCTCCTCTGCCGCATATGGCGCAGAGTCACTTTTTCTAATACGAGCACCATTCATGTCACACCGTGTCAGAGGTGCAGTCTCAATGTTGTGATATGTCTACAACCGCGGAGCTGTATCCATGGACCATCACAATATTCAGGCATTCTTCTTCTGTGTGCTCATCCTTCGACAGAGTGTACAGATCAGGTGACTTACTAGGAACAAGCTCATGTACAATTATTTCTAAGTACATTATCACATCACGTAAACAAAAAGCCATGTAAAAGGTTACTGACAGAAAACAAATGCTAACTTAAAAATATGCATTTAAAATGGAGTCTCTAAGAAGGCCCTAACATGTCCTCACTACAATTTAATGTTCTTTAAAGAGCTGAGTTTTCAATGATTTCCTACATTGGATCAGCGCTGCGGTGGTCCTGATGAAATCTGGGATGTTGTTCCAGATCCTTGGTGCATAGATCCCCATCCTCCACCTTGTGCCATGCTAAACCAGGAGCATCTAAAATGAATATCACTGGCTTCCATACTCAGACTCACTCGCACACAGAGTCCTACTACTGTTTATGCTACAAGCACGCCACAAATGCACATGCACTCAGCATACCCACAGGATGTCAGCCAAAGTTCATGGCATCCACATAAAAAGATGAGCTTTACACAAAAGTGACCTGTAGACCACACTCTCAGTGTCCCAGATAAAAATGTATGCTCGCTCTGTCATTCTCCAAACACAATATAGTGCCCCCACTACTTTATGTGCTATACTAGGACAGGGACAGTAGTGTTCTGTCCACTATGAGAGTATGCTTGTTATTCTACTTCAGGTCAAAGGTCAGGTCCAGGACCTCACATAGTCGAGGATAGTCCTAGACTTCTGCGGGACCAAATAGAAATCAGGATAAAAGAGACACACTCAGGGCCTTTGTTATAACCTTGACGGAGGGGTTTCCTCCATCACAAATGTGGCGGATATCCCGTCCGCCGTATTATGATCCCATTATATTCAATGGAGATCGTAACACAGCGGATGCAAAATCTGTCACATTTGTAATGGAGGAAACTCCTCTGTCATGGTCGTAATAAGGCCCTCAGCCTGGCACTCTGGGCAGGGCAATAAGTCTGTATACTATGCAGGGTCCCCTTCACTTACCCACCATTAGGATGTGATATTTATTGCACTTGATAAAACCCAACATGTAGGGTTTGGAATTTATCGAATGTGATAAATAGAACCTATTTAAAGTCAAACCCTGAAAATGGGGCATAACATGTAGATTTTGATGCTTACTAGACCAAACTCCCCATGTTTTGGTGATTTCTGGATAATTTTATTTGTAAATCCTAGCACGTTTGCACTGTTGAATTTTAACGTAGTCTGTGGACGTTATTGGTATTGGCACCTGGTAATTAATGTTGTGATAAACTCTGCAGGACTCATAATTTGACATTGCACAGACAGGGCTTTGTGCAGGGGCTGTCAAATTTCTGTCTCGCTTGTACAGGTGGCCTTAGTGTTCAAAACAACTATACCTTACTCAGCAAACAGCTGAAACGTCGCTGTTTTTGATAGTGCTATGTAAAATATTAGCTGAACTGATTAGGTCAGATTCTACGTCACTACACCCTTCTAAGGAGGCAGTCCCACTTTACAAATATCCATTCATCCACCTGCCACCCTTATGAGCCGGGTCGCTGTCTCATCCTTAGCTATACTACTATGCCACTCTCTGCTGTCCCTCAAGCCGTTGGGCATTCTTCTGCACAAATTCTCTGTCTTTCCAACAAAGAGGCAACTAGGTAGGTAGTTACCCCAAGCCCCCTGAGCCCCATCACCTGCAGTCTGGCACCGTGATCACGCGCCCAAGCACTCCAGTTGCGACCTCGGTCTGGCTCCATGAGGGACCTTATCCAACACCAGCTTCAGGAGGGGAGTTGTGCAAAGAAGGAGCGTATTGGCAAGAGCCAGGGCAGCTTTTGGGAAAATGCATTAGACGGAATGGGCAAAATGATCCAACTGTCATAGTCCACACTACAGTTTCGATTAAGATTATTGGACTAACAAAATGCGAAAAGTTGATGAATTACCCTGTTGTGTACTCATTGGCACACAAGAGTTGTCTGAGGTTTGGAAAGGGAAACTTTCACAACAAAAGTCAACTAAATCTTGCGATAGTGAGATTAACGAAGTTAGTGGCAGTGGCAAAAACATTCATCTAACGCCTCAAAATATTCCTACGTCACCTAAAGGTTTCCATCAACACTCACCTCTCTCCTCGTTCTCTCTGGTATGGGAGGCTGGACGTGGAGAGCTGAGTTCAAGAAAAGGAATTCATTTATTTTATTAAATCCAGTTGCCGGTGAAAAGCCGGCAAAGTCAATTTCCTATGATTGTTGGGGGACAAAAAACGCTTTTATTGGTCGTGGGCTTCTTCATTTGACCGTAAAGTGCGGTGCCTTTGTTTCATGTCTTAAGCTCCTGCTGTTTCATGCTAATTTGGAAACCTAATATTGCGGCTTTTTTCCCAGAAAGGTGAAAGGGGGTTTTCTCTTTTGTGTTTTCCGAGGAAAGTAAGTCCGATCAGAAAGACGACGGATTCCGATCCAAGGGGCTGACATTTCCATCCGAAGCCATTAAAAAAAGGGTTAGTTTTCAGGGAAATTGCCTTGCTCTGATTTCACAGCCCAAAAAGTCATCATTGGATTGCATTGATCAATAGGAAACAACGGATTGGACGTCAGTTTGCTTTCAGTAACCAACAGTCATCTTAATTTTTTGGGGGAATGAAGTGATCCTACATGATTTTTCCTCTATTGGCGATAACTCTTCAATTGCAGCATCCAGTTTTCTTGGCACTGCGTCCTTTTCCAGCTCTTCAGGTTTGCTGTCCATACTGCAGGCAGGAACTTGTCCAGACTCTTACAGCAGGTTGGACATTTTATTTTCTCTTTCTATACTTGGGTTTGAAAATTTGAACAATTGTACTATGATGTTCTTATGTCCTCATTACCTGTTGCATGGAACAATTCATGTATTGTTGCGTATTGTGTCACTCTTCTCAAATTGTTCCACAGGGAACCAGTGCAGTCAAGTGCTCTACCACTGAGCTATATCCCAGATCTCCTGACTGACTGAAATATTTTTTATAACACACTCTACACCAAGGGATCTAATGCTGATGACCTGACAGTGATGCTTTAAAATAAGGTAGTGATTTCTGTAAAACCTCAAGTATTAAGTTATCATAGTATCCTAAGCAGCGAAAAGTGCAATCACGTGCCCTTTTATATTCCCTTACACAAATGTCCCAGCAAACGTCGGGGAGGTAAAGTGCTAGGTGCTTAAAGTAATCCTAACCACTGCTAGATCAAACTGTTAGAAGGTCCAAAATCCCACCACTGGCACAGCAACAAGCACAGACACAAATAATATTGAACCAACCAATATTTTTTGTGAATCAATGTTAATACCTTAATATATCATGCAAGAAATATGTGAGCTATGGAGTGCACAAGATGCTTCTCTTTGGGATTTGTGCCTGCAGTTGTTTGACATTCAGCATTACATGTCATCCTGCCCAAAATTCGACACAGTAACAGCTGATTTAGCGAGATTACTAAGTGAAAGAATGAATGGAAATATGTTTATAGCACACTTTAGTTGAGACTGCCTCAAGGCACTGGTGCCATCTCTAGTGAGAGTGTTTATTTCTTTACCATTGTAAATCACTCTGAAAACTCAAGGGTTCCTAGGGGGTGTCAAAATTAACATATGGATACCATTTTAATGTTTGATTAACGGCACTTGTGCACAAAGTTATTACAGTTGTGCCAGGGTCTTGCGTTGCCTGCACAGATGTGTGAAATTCAATGTAATGTCATACGACGTTGCAGAAAACAATATACAGACATTTGACCCCCACAAAAAACTGAGTTTCAAAAGAGTTATCGTCAATAGTCTATAATTATCAAATTTTTATGAACTAGGCACTAGATCTGTGCTGCAGGTGCAAGTACTTTCTTTTGCCTAATTGTATGACAGTGGAGAAATCTCATTTTTTAGATCTGGCTTGACTGTACAGTTGTCTGTACGAATAATTATTGCTAATGTTTTAAACTATACCTACAATGGGGCTTGAATCCACTCAGAGGACTATCACTTTCATACATCAGACATGTTTGTTTAATGTATCATTCCACCTGCTAAGGAGTGCTTACACTCATGTGTTTGAAGCACTATTTTACAACTAAAAGGCACACTTATTCAGCTCACTTTAAATTATTTATCTCGTTGATGCATTGTATATAGACAGCCATCGGTTTTGTTTTATTTTTCGATACAGTATACACCTCTTCAGTGTTTTAGTCAGGACTCAAACCGTAAGCTAGAGCTATTGACTTTGCCAAGGCTTACGAGGCACTTGTGCCGCAGTATCTTTGCTTTCCAAAGTTGAGAGCGACTAAAAACAAGCTGAGCGCCAATTAACAAGCGCTACTTAAAACCATTTTTACTTTTACATTTTTGAAGGTCGTATTTGTATGCTCTTCATCAGTCCTCACTATGGAGAAAGGACGTTTAATAAATATTTCGAGAAATATTTTGTGTGCATTAGAGGATATATAATGAAAAAAACGTACTTTCTGTCCTAGAATGTACAGAATTTTGTAATTAGATGACTCAGTCACGTTGAAGAAATATGATATTACATCGTTGGAAGAAAATAAAGGTGGTGCTTTACAAGTACACCAAACAAAGTTGGATATGGGATGCTTTGGAAGGAAGGATTGTCAAGTAATTGACTTAGTGAATGAGTGAATAAGGAACTGAATGAATCATAAAACAATAAATTAATAAATACAAAAATTAATTGATGAATAAATTAATGAATGCATTGACGATCAAACAAATGGCAAAAGGAAGACATGAATGAAAAGGTGAGCAAGTCGAGAAATGATTGAATGAATAAGTCATTAAATAAATGAACGATTATTAAAAAAAACATCATGAATGGGTTAAAGATTGAGAGAATCAACAAGTTTTTCTAGGAGAAAGGGAATAACGGGTCTTAGCTACACATTTATTGAGTACTTTATCTTCAAATACGAGTTCCTCTGCTCTATTTTTGTTGTTGAATACCAATAACGTAGGTTTTGGAATTCGTTCGGATGCAATAAATAGCACCTATCATGAGGCTTCCTTGGTGAACTTGTGCATAGCATGTGGATTTTGGTGCTTGCCACATCAAAACCAACATGTCCCAGTATTCACGGAGCCTGTTCACTCAGTAAATATGGTCAGGTTTAACCTGCTGGCGTTTACCTGTGGAGAACGCCGACTGGTGCAGAAATGTTCATCTAGTTCCACGATGCCGCAATGCAGTAGTTTCAGGGAGCTCAGAGGCACTGACTGTAAGGATAACGGAATGCAAAACATCATGCATTCCTCTAAAAATGTAGGTAATTACTCTAAACCGAGTCAGAATGCTGTGTATTAGAGGTTCAATGAGGGTGGGAAAGAGCAGCGCATGGACACGCTCCGCGGGCGGGCAGACTGAGCACAAAGGAATGCCGACCATTTACAAACCAAAGCAGAGGTCATCAGGTCACCAAAGACTGTCTGCCCTGGGTCACTATGTTAACCTTGTCGAGGCCCCCGCCTCACAAAGACCCGTTTTGTCCAGGCACCTGCTACCCATGGAAATCCAGCATCCCCTGTCTGTTGTCCGGTCCAGGAATCCTGACGACAAATTGTCTTCTCTGTGTTCAGTGCCCGATGCAAATCGTTGCAGATGGTTTCAGGTGTTTCAAAAACATGCTCAACTTGGCCTTTTTTCTTGCAATATGCAGAGGAGTGCAATGCCTATTCTTGGCTCTAAATGTTATCAATCGATTACATAAAACGAAGATTTAATGACTGATAGATTTTTACATTACCCTCTCTTGAATTTACAACATCCTAATGCAGTCTGGCTGTTGTAATCTTGGGGTGCTTCCATCGAACTATATGCATTTCCTATTGCGATTTTTCTGCCAAGAGCAATTTGCAATAGTAAATCCGGCTCAAGGGGCGAGAAGTCGGCCATCCAAGATGTGGAATGCCTTGGAAATTTGGGAACAGCCGCAAATATGTACGTTTGTGTCAGTCTCAAATTCTAATTCGACCTCTTCCCTTCCTGGAAAAGGTCGAAGAGTAACTAGAGGCAAAGGCTACAGTAAATTCTCTTTCAGGATGGAAAGTGAAACAGATCACCAACAGAGTTGCTGGTGATATAAGAGAAGATTTTTCTACATGGGGGAAATTATTTCCCCTCAGAGAAAAAATAAAATAAAATAAAAAACAACAACAATTATTTAAACCGTAGGCCTCAATCCCTGTACGAAAAATGCAAAGGTTTGTAGAACTTTGGAGCAGGAGCCCGCCGGAATAGTTAAGACTGTTTCGGTAATACACCTGGAATCCTGCACCTGGTGCAGCTTTCCATTCGTACTGTTGAGAATGTTTGTGAATACCCAAAAATGTTCAAGCAAAGATCCAAATCTCCACCGTTAATTTTTTGTTTTTAATAGGTCAATAGTCTTCAGGTGTCCTTTTGACATGGGATAATGATACAGGCGTAACACCATGAGGTCTGTTCTTGACCTATAAGGTGCCACATGGAACCTCAACAAGCTGTAGTGCTCTAACCTCCATTACAAATACAAAGAATCGTGCAACAGTTCTTGTGGTCTGCTGTGTAGAGTTTTTCCCTGTCTTCTCTAGCCTAGCTGTCCATATTTCAATCTAAAACATCTGGCTACAGAATGTTCTAAAGCTGGAACACAGAGCATGTAAGAAGGCATCTGTGGCACTCTCTTATGAGGATTCCCAAAGACTTAGGGGCCTATTTACGAGATGGTTTGTGTCACTCTTGCACCAGGGAATGCTGTGAAAGAGCAACACAGACCTCAAGCCACGAAAGGCCACTTTGTGTGGTACTGAGTGCCACCATAAATCTGGAGTAAGGCAATGCAGCACAAATTGCTGTGTTGCCTTTTGATGTCCTGGGAAGGGATTCCATGGGCATTGGGTGGATGTTCCCATGCAACTCCCATGTTTTTTGACGCAGTCCCAGATTTCCCAGATTTACCGCAATTGGTAAACCTGGGAATGCCCAAAAAGACAAGCCTTCCCAGGAGAGGTGTAACGAGAAATATCTTTATTTCTCCTTGCTACTTCCTCATTCTGCAGCACACATAGAAAAAGGAATATGCCTCTCAGGATTGTTTTTGTGCGGGAAGGTGTCCGCTCCTGCACAAAAATAATACTGAATGTAATGCAGGCACCCTTGCACCGTGGTGCAAGGGTGCCTGCTTTGGTGCTAGGCTGCAAAAAGGGTGCCAGCACAGAGGAAAATGCAGGAATGTGCCCTATTGCATAAATACGGCGCATTCAAGCCCTTTCCCCATCACGCAGTGCAGCGCAGCAAGGTGACTTTCTGCGCAGCACTGCATGACTTTTTCTGAAATAGGCCTCTAAGCATCGTGCTCACAGCACTCTGGCTCTTGCAGTATGGCTCCAATCAGTGGTGTAACAAAACTTTAGGAGACCTCCCTGCAAAGTGCATGGGGTGGCCCCCTATGAACTAACTCAGGAGCTCTCAGGGCAGGGTACTGTGCTGAAGTGGCGCCCTGGACCTCAGGGCCCCCCTGCACTGCAGGGTCTGCGGGGGCCTTTTTTACGCCACTGGTTTTAATCAGTGCAAACATAAACACTGAGAATGCCAGTTTGCTGATAATGTCCTCTTTGGTACGTTCCATAGATTTACCGGTCTTGAATGGTGCCAAATGTCAGGTGGGGGCTATCACGAGTCTAGATATGACACTGGGCCAGAGTGGGAAGCTTGACCAGTTGAACAGCGGGATGAGCTGACACAGTTGGACGATGCAAGGAGCTTCACCTGATGGCGGAGTGGAAGGTGCAGACAGTTGGCAGCAGACTGAGAAACATAAATGTGGACGGTGTAGAGTGCTTACCCACAGAGGGCAGTGTGAAATGCTGCCTGTGGCTACTAGTGGGGGATCTGGTACTGAGTAGCGATGTGAGTAGTTGCTTCTGGGGTACGGTATGAGAAGCTTGATCTGGTAGTGTGTGTGTGTGAACCAAATCTGGTGTCAGTGTGAGAACACTGGCAGTGTAAAGAGTTTACATCAGTTGGCAGTGTGAGATGCTTGCAGTGCAGGGAAGTGTGAGTTGTTGGCAGTAATGGGAAATGTGAGGAGCTGGCACTGATAGGAACTGAGAAGCAGTAATCAGAGATGTGAGCTATTGGTAATGGCGAGCCAGTTTTCAGAGCGAGCGTTGATGGGAAGCACAAAGAGCCCACTATGGTGCACAGTATTAGAAGTTGGCACTGTTGTGGAGAGGTTGAGTGGGTGAGTGAATGAATGAGGAAAAGGTCTTAATGAATCGCCTCTCTTTACTTTGGTCTCCGTTATTCGCATATGTATATAATGCTTAGTCCTGTTGTTCACAAGCCTGTTTAAAGGCATTAACCGTTTTGGAAAAATCGATTCACATGAAAATTAAGTGAGTTTTCCAGGCCAAAATTGATTATCAAAGATTAGAACCCAACGGCCTTGACTTCATAGCTGGCAACCTAACCCCTAAACGAGATGCCTCTGGAGAAAGGGAGCGAGTTTGACAATCGTGCAGGTAAATGTTAACTGATGTATCTCCTAAATTAAATATAAAAGAAATGGAAGAGAGCAAATGTTGTCTAGAGGCCATGTTGCTGATTTGAGATCCAGAAAACCTGGGTTCAGATCCCTGAATATCCAGTTGACCACGTTGCGTTATCCTGAGGTAACTGCCTAGGAAGTCTTAGAGTAAGGTTAACTGTTTGCAACAAATAATAAACAAAACTGTGGTAGGTTGTGCCTTGTAGAAAAACACACTATTTCATATAAACAATGCTTGACTTGTGCCAGTATACCTGTGGGGTGACGCCTTTTTCTCTTTTCAGGATGATTCATGCATCACTGCATGGTTTGTGGGCTGCTCTCGTCCTCATACTCGTGCCAGGCCAAGGTGAGTGCCACAGACTTTTTTTGGTGCTATTTGAATATTTATGCCAGGGGTGTGCAAGAAGGCAAAGGCCAAGATCTTGCAACTTGTCAATTGTACTTTAAAAATGGTTGCCAGCTTCAGTCAATGTGAAGCTGGTAAAGACCGACAACAGGAAGGTGGGAGGGCCTTGCGTAGACACTTGAAACGTTCTTGCTGGTGCTCAAGGCTGCAACAAGTGTAAGCGTGGCCAGTGCTTAGTGTCTACCTGCCTATGATGGTATGTTCACTTCATTCATCACTTACAGAAGTTTCAGGGCAGACATTCTGCTGCAAGGAAAGGAGGTGACATGTATGTCAGGAATTGACTATTGTGTTTACCTGCTCCACTCAAGTTAGGGTAGGCCTAAGTGGCAGAGGGGAAACACAGTTCCCTGAATCCTGAAGTCCTGTCAATCTCTAATGTGGCACTTGGCACGAGGAAACCGATGAAGTGAAACCTCACCGCTTTGGAAATCTGGAATCTTTACCATTCCTTATGAAGGTTGTAGTGTCCCACTTTGTCCAAATTGCAAGTATATGGTATAATTTCGCCAACCTGCCTCACCTTGCAGAACTAACCTCCAGGGCATTAATCAAGAGTTAGCACCAATTACTAAGCTAATCAGTTAATGACTGAGAGTGCATAATATGGACAGAGAAGAAAATGTGAATTTACTATTGAGGTAAGGGTTGACAAGTGGTGCTGGCATTTCAAAGGGACATCTTTAACAACTACTCTACTATTGTGGAGGTGACCTTCTGTGTTAAGTTTTTGTGGAATAAACACTTTTGCATTGTAATAGATTAACATTTCCTGCCCTTTGCTTCTTTTCATAGCAAAGTCGGTCCTGTTTTGTGATCAAAGCGTTGAGGCTTATGTGTGGTTTCCACTCAACAATGTATGGGTGACTGAACAGGAGATGATGAGACTCCTTATCATTGGCAATAAATATTACCCTTTTGCATGGAGATATGGGCATGGGACAATTTCGCCACTCCATTGAAAAGCTAGGTACTCTAGGTATAGGTGTCCGAGCTGTACAGAGTACTCCAAATATACTCCACAGGTTTGGTCAACGTACTACAATGCAGTTTCCAGTGATTGCTGCAGTGCACTATACACAACCCTTTCCCCACCCATCTACTAGGAAAGGGCTCCATCCCTGTTGAACTGTTTTGCTTATGCAGGGTCATCCCCAATCTTTTTGCCTCCTGCCTCCTATTTGTTCTGACCTGTTGCTGTTGGCTTTTGAACTCTGAGCACTTTACCACTGCTAACAAGTGCTAAAGTGCATATGCTCTCTGTGTAAATTGTATTGTTGATTGGTTTATCCATGATTGGTATATTTGATTTATTAGTAAGTCCCCAGAACAGTGCACTAGAGGTGCCCAGGGCCTGTAAATCAAATGCTACTAGTGGGCCTGCAGCACTGGTTGTGCCATCCACATAAGTAGCTCTGTAATCATGTCTCAGACCTGCCACTGCAGTGTCTATGTGCAGCTTTAACTGTAAATTCGCCTTGGCAAGTGTACCCACTTGCCAGGCCTAAACCTTCCCTTTTTTACATGTCAGACACCCCTAAGGTAGACCCTAGGTAGCCCCAAGGGCCGGGTGCAGTGTATGGCTAAGGTAGGACATATAGGGGGTCATTACGACATTGGCGGGCGGCTACTGCCGCCTGCCAAGCGGTAACCGCCGTGCGGCCGCCAATGCAGCCGCACTCCCGCGGGCCCCATTACGACATTCCCGCTGGGCCGGCGGGCGCAAACCAAGTTTGCGACCGCCGGCCCAGCGGGAATGAGGCCGCAACATAGGCGCCGGCTCCTAATGGAGCCGGCGGTGTTGCGGCCGTGCGACGGGTGCAGTTGCATCCGTCGCGCTTTACACTGTCTGCTATTCAGACAGTGAAAAGCTGGCCGGGGCCCTGTTAGGGGGCCCCAGGACACCCCTTACCGCCAGCCTCTTCCTGGCGGTGCAAACCGCAAGAAACAGGCTGGCGGTAGGGGAGTCATAATCCCCAGGGCAGCACTGCTTGCAGCGCTGCCCTGGCGGATTATCACCGCCGGGGCTAAAACGGCGGGAAACCGCTGCGGCGCTACCGCCGCGGTCGTAATAGGCCAGGAAGCACCGCCAGCCTGTTGGCGGTGCTTCCGTCATTTTAGCCCTGGCGGTCTCGGACCGCCTGGGTCAAAATGACCCCCATAGTAATGTGTTTTATATGTCGTGACAGTGAAATATTGCAAAGTTCATTTTTTCACTGTTGCAAGGCCTGTCCCTCTCATAGGTTACCATTGGGGCTACCTTTAAATCTGATTAAAGTGTAGATTCCCTTTGGGAGTGGATGGACATGTGGAGTTTGGGGTCTCTGAGCTCACAATTTAAAAATACATCTTTTAGTAACAATGATTTGAAGATTGTGTGTTTGGAAATGCCATTTTTAGAAAGTGAGCATTTTCTTGCTTATACCATTTCTGTGACTCTCTCTGTTTGTGGGTTCCCTGTCTGGGACAGTTTGACAGTTGGGCTGGTTGCACCTCACACTAGACAGTGACACAAAGGGAGCTGGGGTGTAGTCTGCATTTCCTGATGAGCCATCTGTGCTAGAAGGGAGGGGGGGAGTGGCCACTCACACCTGAAAGGGCTGTGCCTGCCCTCACACAGTGCAATCTCCAACCCCCTGGTGAGTGTCTGGGGCCTGGCCTGGGCAAGGCAGGATTTCACATTCAAAAGAGACTTTACTTTGAAGTAGGCCTACATCAAAGGAGAATATGAGTATAAGAAGGGCACCCAAAACCGCAGACTTTAGAACACTTCTGGAAACTAAGTGGAACATCTGCCTGGGAAAGAGCTGAATAGCTGAAGAAGAAGGGCTGCCCTGCGTGTGACTGTGCTTTGTGGAGCTATTCTGCAGTTGCTGCTTCTGCCAGAGTAAGAGAGCAAAGACTGGACTTTGTGTGCCTTCCATCTTGTGAAGATCTCCAAGGGCTTGATTTAGAGCTTGCCTCCTGTTGTTTGAAGTCTCAGGGACAGCAAAGACTTCTCTCTGCCAGCACCTGGAGTCTCTGGAGAGACTCCTACTCTGCCCTGTGGTGCCCATCCAGTTCCTGGGAACCTGTAAGGAGAAGCTGGCAGCCTAAAGAGGAGGAAATCCACACGCACAGCGCCGTGCGGGGAAAAGATCTACAAGACTCCGATCTGCGGCTGAAGAAATGACGCGCCGCCGGCTCCGTGGCTGAAAATCTATGCTCGCCGGAAATGTGACTGAAGAATCGACGCATGGAGCAGGAGAAACAACGCGCAGCATCTCTGACGGAGGCTGGGAGATTGCCACCCGTACTGCGTGGTTTTCAGATCATCATGCGGCTGGATTTCCGATGCAAGTACCGCTAGGCGTGTAAAAACAATGCAAGGCCTGCCCGGACCCGAGACTGCTGACCGGATCGACGCATCACTCTCCTGCAGATAGAAGAAACGAAGCGCCCGACCTAACAAAAGGAGAAACTACGCAAGGTCTCACTCATGAGTGAAATCGACGCATCGCAAGCTCTTTTTTGACGCACACTTGCCCGTGCTGGGTTATTTTTGACACATCCAAGGTACATTTTCACGCTAACAGTGTTAGTGTGTGTTTTAAACTACATAAACTACATCTTTTTGCTTTTTAATTGATAACTTGACTTGTGTATTGTGGATTTTTTTCATTGTGGTCTTATTTTGTTTAGATAAATATTTCCTATTTTTCTAAACCTGTGTTGTGTCATTTTGTATTGTTTTCATTAAGTTACTATGTGTGTTGGTACAATTTACACCTAGCACTCTGAAGTTAAGCCTACTGCTCTGCCAAGCTGCCAAGGGGGTAAGCAGGGGTTAGCTGAGGGTGAATCTCTTTTACCCTGACTAGAGTGATGGTCCTTGCTTGAACAGGGGATAACCTGACTTTCAACCAAATACCTCATTTCTAACAGTGTCTGGGCATGCAACTCTATAAAGCAGTTATGCCCCTATACACACACTGTGGCCACAATAACCCTGATTTTGGTTCCAGTGTTTACTACAGTACTATAGATTTGCCCAAACCGCTCCTCCCACAGAAGAGCACAGAATGATCATTTTACCAATGTGGACACATTCCTGCAGGCGCAGCTTTGAGTGAATCCGGCGAACGTTAGCAGTGCATTCCAGGTGAGCCCTCCACAGACCAACACTGTGGTCCATACATGACCTCAAATGTTGGGGACAGAATTCTACACAACAATGCAAGTTACATTTAAAGCTTGGAACAGTTGGACTCTGGGCTGCGCAGAGCATCACTGATGTGGGCTCCAGAGCTAGGCACTGTACTATTGATTTACTAATCAAGACTGGACACAGATTTTTTGACATGGGCGTTAGCATGATTCCACAGTTTAATGTCTTGTGTCTTAGCTTAATAAGGTACAAGAGGGATCTACGCCCCTGGTAAAAAAAAACACATGAGTACACACAGATGTGAGTGTGATTGTGTGTCTGCGCCTGTGTGAATTTGTATGTTCTCCCTTGTGTTTGTTGTGTCCATGTTTGTAGTTGTGTCTGAGTGTCTTTTTTGGCATCCGTGTTTGAGTATGTCTTTCTTTGTGCATGTGTTTCTGCACATCTGTTTCTATGTTTGTGTGTGTGTGAGTGACTGGATGAGTTTGTTGGATGAGTTTGTTTTCATATTCAAGAGGGCGATCACTGAATTCTTGTGTGTGTATTTGTATTTCTAAGTGTGAAAGGTCTATGGGGCATATTTATACTCTGTTTGCACTGAATTAGTGTCATTTTTTTAAACTCTAATTCGGTGCAAAACTAACTCCATATTTATACTTTGGTGCTATACCCGTCTAGTGCCAAATTTATGGAGTTAAAGTCATTTTCTGGAAGTGGAGACCTACCTTGCCTTAATGAGATGCAAGGTAGGCATTAAATTTGGCGCTAAATTTGGCGCTAAACGAGTTTAGCCCCAAAGTATAAATATGGAGTTAGTTTTGCACCGAATTAGAGTAACAAAAAGGTGACACTAATTCAGTGGAAACGGAGGATAAATATGCCCCCTAGCATCAAAAAATGACGCTAATCTGGTTAGAGTCATTTATTTTGACTCTAACCTGCCTAACGTTGTTTTTTTTACGCTAGCCTACCCTTTGCACCATTCCATAAATATGGTGCCGAGCTGGTGCTAAAAAATGGTGCAAGCCGGTGCAAAACCTTTTGGTGCAAAACTGCGTTAGTGCAGTTTTGCACCAAAAAGTATAAATAAGCCCTATGTGTAGTTAGTGTGTGGTGGTGGGGTGGGTGTTTTCAACTGTCTATATGTGTACCTGTACATGCATTTATATCTAGGTGTGTTTATTGAATTGTATGTGGATGCATCCATGTGTGTGCACATATTTTTATGCCAGTGTGAATGTAAATAAGTTTGTGTTTTTTATGAATCTGGGTTTGGAAGTGGAGTGCATGGCTTGATGTTCATTTGTGTTTAGGTGTGATTGCCTTCGTCTTTGCCTATGCATGGCTGGAGGTGCTTGTTTCTGTTTGTGTGTGTGTTCATCGGTGCCTTTTTATTTACAAGTGTATCTGTATTGCTGTGTGTTAGTTGCATAAGTGTGTGTGTGTCAGTGTGTTGGGATGAGGTGGGTGTCTTCACATGTTTGTAGGTGTGCCTGTGTGTGCATGTCTAGGTGTGTTTGCTTGATGGTATGTGGATGTGTCCCTGTGTGTGGGTGTATCTGTGTGCCACTGTGAATGTTGCTGTGCTTGTCTCTTTGTACATGTCTCGGTTTGAATGAGTGGTGCCTGTCTTGGTTTGCCTTTGTGTGTAGATGTAATTGTTTGTAATCTGTGTGTTTTTATGAGTGTACGCCGGCTCATCTAATCAGTGCTTTTACAGTATGTTACTTATATTTGTAAATTCACCTGCAAGGGCATCCTAGCACTGCACAGGTGTGTGTGCCTAGCACTGCCTTTCGTGGTTGGTTTATTGAAAAGTCAGTTATTCAGCTTCATGCAGAATGCGAAAAGACAGAGGGAGACACTGAGGTAGAGCAGAAGGTCATTACACACCTTCGGAGCGGTGTAAGAAAAAGAAATTCTCCTTATGTGGTCCTGTGGATGCATTGGATGTGTGCGAGTAGGATTCCTGCAGAATAGAGTTGTCTGGGTGGCATGTTCAAGGAGCTGCAACTGTTCAGATGGGCATGGCCATAGTTGTAAATTGCTGTGATTGTGGGTGCGGGGGAGTTGAACTGAGAGCATTGGTAAATTGGAAGCCAGTGGAACTCCCTGAGGTGTTAGTATGGGTAATGATTTTGCTTCACATGAAAGGGTAAGCACCAAAATCTGGAAGTAAAATTGAGATGTGTGAGGCCTGACATTCAAAACGAATAGTGACTTTTGTCTCTCTCTCTCATAGCCCACTCCAGAGAGCTCTTGTATCCATTCTGGCACAATGACTCCAAAACACCCAAGGTGGATGATGGCAGCTCTGCAGAGATCAAAATTGCAATTCCTTTTATCTTTTTTGGAGTCCCCTACAAGTCACTATATGTAAGTAAAGTTGAGCTTCAGAGCTGTACAGTGCTCACAAAATTGGTAAAAAAAGATTATGTTTTACTTATCTTCCTAGCGAAATATGTTTTTACATTATCATTGTTTTGATTGCAATGCATAATTTGTAAGGGGATAAAAAAAATAAAAAAAATCTGAATTTTAGGCTCCCATTTATAAAGTCACATAATGTGAAATTTGCAACAAGAACATAATTGATTAATGAATATGTGACCTATGGCCTAGTCCATAACTTCCATGCAACTGGCTGCTGAATGTATTGCTGTGAAGGGATTTTCTTCTTCAAGACCCTGTAATTCTGAGAGTCAGTCATCCTTTCTTTTGCAATGATACTTGGGATCATTATGGAGAGAATTACCTCACATTCATATACTTAGAAACTTTGTTCAGATAAATTATAGATAGATCCAAAATTATATTTCTAATGATTGATTATCATTTTCTTGCACCTCACAATTTATAATTGTGTAAACTAAAGCTGTAACTCAGAAATCACTAAACCCTTATGCTGAAGATGTAAAATGTAAATGCATTTTGGAACTTCATATAGCTAAAGTACAATTATATATATCCTAGTTTGAGTCTTCAGATTTCTCTCCAAATTATATACTTAGTAGGCACTGAATATAGTTGTATGGTCTTACACAAGGAGCAACTAAGAGTGCCAAAAGTGATGCAGCAAACAGTTTTATCTGTTTTTGATATATGTCTTAGATAATGTGATTTGATGCAACTGATACTTGTATGTTATTTGACCATTTATTGAAGTGGTAAAATTAAAGTATGGGCAGATTTCATCCTTTCCCCTCAAAGTTTATTTTAGGAGAAAGACTTAGACATGGTGTGTTTAGTTAGTAAACCTACCCCAATTCACACTCAACCTTTTCAAAACGTTGAATACTGTTGCTAAACACCAAGGTTGTGTGATATATTACATTTGCAGACAATGTTTTTGGCCTACACAAAGAAAGCAAGGTTTAAAAAAACTATTTTTAATGTTTGCAGAAGAAAAGATGTATTACTTTGCACATCCGTACTAGACTTTCCCTAGATTACCCTGTTAAATAGTGAAAAAAGCACTTTAAACTGTATACACTATAATGATTTAAGAGCCAGGTTAGCGGTATCAGAAAAATGTTGCACAAATATAATTTTAGAAATAATTGATGATACACCTCTCCTTCGATGTAATAGTTTCATAATGAGTCATATCCTTGCTAGTTTGTCTGGTGACCACATAGCAAAAACAGATTTACTTATTGTGAAACCAGGAGGTTTCTGGAGAGGCCAGTTGTGATCCTTTTCTTACTATGCAAAGAGCTAGAGAACTGGAAGAGGTTGTAACTATTCCAAAAGCAGATAGAGCTAGCTCTTGAAATAGATACATCTACAAGATTACCAAGCTCTTTAAAACACTGTAACACATCAAGCAAAAGACTCAGGAGCAACGGAGGACAGTAATAAATACAGCTAAAAAATGCATGTTGAAAATAAATTGATTGAAATTGAACTTGGATAATTTGCAAACTACAAGAATACATTATCTGCCGTCTCCATTGGGATGAAACAGAATTTATGCAAAATTGCTGTTGTTGATAGAAATACAAAGATACTGGATGGACCTAGAATGCAAAAGTAAAGTACCTCTAGCACCCCTCACAGAATATATCAGTTGGCTTGTTTCTGGGGCTATGGCCCCACCCCTGAAAGTCACTAGTGGGGTTAGTTTCTTCCTGACCTAGTTTCTTAGAGCTGAAAGGTAAGAAATATTAAATAAATCTTGCTCTAATTAGGTCCTGGGTAACCATGTGGTGGTGAATAATCCCACAGATGATCCCACTGCTGCTCTATCTGGAAAACCTAGCGTCTGCCTACATTCAGAATTGGTTAGAGCCATATAAGGTTCTTCTCTTGAAGTGCTCTGGTGTGAGTCATACTGATGGCTGATCCAAATGAACTTGGTTTGACAGAACAGAGAGCAAGATTTTAAGGTGGCTTGTAATGGAAAATAATTTGATTTATGCAGGCAGTGGTACATACAGAAGAGAATCTCAGGTGGAATCTTCACTACCATTTATATTATGACAGAGGAAACTCCAAAATCACATTCTCTTTCTGATATAGCTCTCTCTTTGCAAATCTAAGGATTGTACTCATTTGTAATTTAGACATTCAGTATATAAACATACAAACAAACAAGCTGGCATCCCACTTTCAATATTCCTTTAGCAAGTTTTTTTCTTTAACCTCCTCCCCACTTGTTGTCTGGTTAGCAAGTTGAAAAGAGTGTGTAACAAGGTCAGCTACTTATAATAACTTGAAGGTGGTGGATAAATTGTAAATGAAAGTTGTAACTATAACTTTAGAATTTTTAATGTTTGTGTAGTTTACCCTTGGTTTGTATAGGGAAAATATGTTTTCCTAACTATAACTCAGATTTAACCTTTGTTTTTTCAATGAATTTCATTTGTTAATTTTTTTTCAATGAATATGTGTTTCCAACCGTAGAATCCAGGATCGCAAGTAGAGAGTTATTATGTTGAATGTTGTCCAGTACAGTGGAGGAGAGTGTGTTAAAGTCTATTGTCATAGAGTGGAGTATTGTAGTTTGGAATCGAATGGAGTGAAGTAGAGTCTAGTAATGATTGTACAGTGTAGTACAGTGTTATTTACTGTAGTGGCATGGTGTCTCATAAAATGAAGTCAAGTATCGTTGACGGAAGCAGCGAGTTGTACAGTGGAATGCCATGTCAAACAGTAGAATGAGTTGTTGTCGACTAACATAGAGTGGAGTAGAGTGTTTTAGAGTTGAGTACAGTGAAGTAGAATGTCACAGAATTGAGTATCATCAAGTGGAGTGTCAAAGAGTCAAGTGGAGGAGAGTGTCATAGACTGGAGTAAAGTGTCATATTGTGAAGTGGGGGATCATAGAGAGAAATTGAGTAGGGTATCATCTAGTGTCATAAAGTGTAGTGCAGTGGAGTAGAGTCTCTTAGAGTGGCATAGCGTGTAGTACTGTGTTATAGAGTGGAGTTGCATACAGTGGAGTACAGTCCCAGACAGTGGAGTGGCATAAAGCAGAGTATAGTACAGTGGTGTAGAGTGGGGTAAAGTACAGTAGAATGGAGTATAGTGGAGTGGAGTACACTGGAGTGGGGTACTGTAGAGTAGAGTAAAGTGTCATAGAGTGGAGTGTTGTGTCATAGGCTATAGTGGTGTGGAGTGCAGAAGTGTGGAGTGGTGTAGTATACAGTGAAGTAAAGTGTCATAAATTGGAGTACCATGTTGTACAGTAGAGTGTAGTGGGGAGCTGCACAGTACTGGAAAGTGATGTAGGCTAGCGTAGAGTAAAGTGGCATGCAGTGTAGTAGTGTGCTGTAGACTAGAGTTGCATAGAGTGCATCAGTGTGTGAGTACAGTAGTGTGGCATACAGTGAAGTAGAGTGCTTTTGAGTGGGGTTGCATAGAGTACCGTAGTGTGTGAAACAGTAGAGCTGCATACAATGAATTGTTGTATAGTAGCATAGAGTAAGATAAAGTCTTGTACAGTGGAGCAGAGTCAAGTTGAGTTGAGTAATGTAGTGTTGAGTACAGTGCAGTAGAGTGTATTGGTGTGTTGTAGAGAAGGGTGGCATGGAGTAGAGTGTACTGGCATAGCGTAGGTAATAAATTGTTATAAATTAGAGTGAAATCTCGTACAGTAGAGTGGAGTGCTGTGTTGTATACACATGGGTTGCATAGTGGATTAGAGTGTTAGACAAAGGAGTGTACTGGGATAGAGTAGAGTAGAATGTCATAGAGTGCCACGAAGCGTGGTAGACTCTTATAGTGTTGAGTTATATAGAGTTATATGGAGTGGAGAAGAATGCCATACATTGAATCTGCGTAGATTGGGGTGCCGTGCATTGTAGTGGAGTAGAGTGGATTAACGTAAAGTGGAGTAGCAAACTGTGGTATAGCGTGCAGTGGAATGCTATACAGTGGAGTATAGAAGAGTGGAGTGTCATAGAGTGGAATAGCATAGAGAGGAGTGGTATACAGTCGAGTGGTGTACACTGGAGTAGAGTACAATGGATTAACATAGAGGGGAGTGGTATACATTGAAGTGGTGTAGCGTAGGGTCGAGGAAACCTATAAATTAGAGTGGCATCTCATACAGTAGCATGGAGTGTTGTGTAGTACAGTGTTGGAAACTGTCAGAGTTGAGGAGAGTGTTGTACAACAGAGTGTATACAGGTACATAGTTTAGTGCAAATTTGGACAGTGGCATGTACAAGGATAGAGAAGAATAGAGTCTAGTAGAGTGGCACAGAGTGTAGTAGACTTATGTATAGCGGAGTTGTATGGAGTGGGGAAAGTACATTGGAGTGGCATAGAGTAAAGTAGCTTACAGTGGAGTGGCATAAAGTGGAATAGCATAGAGAGGATTAGAGTAGACTGGAGTGGCATATAGTGGAGTGGCATAGAGTGTAAGAGCGTATAGTGTAGTAGCGTACAGTGGAGTTGCGTGGAGTGTAATAGCATATAGTGTAGTAGCGTACAGGAGAATGGTGTACAGTGAAGTGGTGTAGACTGGAGTGGGGTAGAGTGTAAAAGCATATAGTGGAGTGGCGTACAGGGGAGTAGGGTACAGTGGAATACCATAAAGTAGAAGGGAAAATATTGAAGTTTTGTACAGTGTAATATCTTATAATGGAGTGGCATACAGTGGAATAGTGTAGAGTACAGAGGAGGGACATAGAGTGGATCAGCAGAGAGCAGAATATCATAGAGTGGAGTGACACACAGTGGAGTGGTGTAAACTGGAGTAGTGTACAATGGAGTAGGGTACAGTAAAGTAGCATACAGTGGAATAGCGTAGAGTGGAGTGAAGTATAGTGGAGTGGAATGGCATCCAAGGAAATAGCGTAGAATGGAGTAGCATAGAGCGGAGTGGTGTACACTGAAGTGGCATTGAATGGAGTAGAGTATAGTGGAATGGCTTGCAGTGGAATAACGTACAGTGGAGTGGTGTACAGTAGAGTGGCATAGACTGGAATAGCATATAGTGAAGTGATGTATACTGAAGTGGCATACACTGAAAGGGGGCAGATTGTAACAGCATACAGTGGAGTGGCCTACAGTGGAGTGGCGTCCAATGGAGTAGCGCAGAATGGAGTGGGGTAGAGTGGCATAAGCTGGAGTGTTGTAGAATGGAGTAGCATACAGTGGAGTAGCTTATAATGGAGTGGCATACAGTGGAGTGGCATATGGTGGAATTGGGTAGAGTGCAATAACATATACTGGAACAGCATATAGCGGAGTGGCATACACCTCAGAGGCATACACTGGAGAGGCATAGGGTGAAGTTGCATACACAGTGATAGCACCGAATGGACTAGTGTAGAATTGACTTGTGTGTGTTGTAATAGTTTAGAGTGGAGTGGCGTAGAGAGGAGTGTTGGACAGTGGAATGGCATAGAGTGTAATAGTGTATAGTGGAGTAGCGTACAGTGGAGCAGTGCAGAGTGTTGGGAGATAGAATGTAATAGCATATAGTGGAGTGGTGCACATTGGAGTGAGGTCCAATCAAATGGAGTGCCATACACTAGAGTGGCATACAGTGGAGTATCGTTCAGTAGAGTGGCATACAGGGAAATAGTGTACAGTGGACTATTGTAGAGTAGAGTGTCATTTAGTGAAACAGAGTAGAGTGGAGTAAACTACAGTAGAAAAGCATAGAGTGGAATTGTGTATAATGAAGCTACGTCCTGTGGAGTGGCGTTCAGTGGAGTGATGTAGACTGATGTGGTGTACAGTGGCATTGCGTACAGTGTAATAACATGAAGTGGAGTGCCATAAAGTAGAATCTCATACAGTGGAGAGGAGTAGAGTGGAATAGCATATAGATGAGGGGTGCAATGGCGTGGTATAAGGATGTCTGTGAAATTTAGCAGCAATGTAGATAATGGTGTGTAGAGGAGCGCAAACCAGTGAATTGCGCTCAATTGCATTTCTCCAGGTAGGCCTTTGTTATATTTTGGGCCATGGTAAACTGTGTTAACTTTGCAGTGTACCGTGGTACATGTCGATGACAAGCCAGTATATTATTGAAAATGGCTGTTTTTAGAGAATGAAAAGGCATCCATATTGTTTTCACTACCTGTGGTTAGTGTTGAGGCATTAGATATAGGTAAGTTGTAAGTGCCTACTAATTACCACTTTAGTTAAGTTGTAATAGGTAGGAAATGTATTATATTTGTTAATATATTTTATATAAGTTTAGAGCCATGTGCCGTTGTAGTTTCCCAAAATCTTGTGAAATTCTATGAAAGTGCTGCAGTGGCAGATGCCATTAATTTTAAATGCCTTATAACTTAAACAATACTTACACTGCTGTGAGAAGATGATTCTAACTATCTGGGCCACCCTGATTTTTCTCTTTTGGATCACTTGGTTTTTGACCTTTTACTGTGAGGGAGCCTCATAGTTTGGGGCTCACCCCCAGTAAAACTGTGGTAAAATGGACTGCATGTTTTTACCATCGTTGCTGCCTTGTTAAGCAAAGGCTGCTGTGAGGCAGCAAGGGTAGGAGGGCCAGGGCTGGTTACACGTGATCACATGTGAACACGTGTGCACCTTTGTGAGAGCTGCGCGGGGTAGGTTCTTGGCATGCTCAGCCCAAGAAGCGCACTTAGGTAGCCTGGTGCAGAAGGGACCATGCAGAGTGAGTGGTGACATGGAGTAGGCCTTATGAGATAGGTGTACATATGTAAGGGATAGTCAGTGTGCTTTACTGTTTTCACTGTAGTGACACATCATTATATGTCAATGGGAAAGGCTGGCCTAGGAAGCAACTTCACTTTCTTTGGGTCCACATACTCCAGAGTTGCACCAATGTACACTTTAACCTGTATGAAAATAACAATGCAGTAGGTTACAATAGCCTATTTGTACAGCTTATGGACCATTCAGGAATGTCATCTTTCTCTGACCCATCTCAGGATTAGGACCAATTACTGCTCTGTCCAGCTGCCCGAGTAGGGCCTTGCATCAATCAACCAGCTGTCATTCTGTGGCTGTAACATGGCCTGAGAGACCCTGAAAGGAATGTCAGGGAGGAGGGGTTCAGACTCTCAGGGCACATGTGGCAACTAACTCCTGGACGACACCATTGTGAGTTATTTCAGAAGACTGTTTAGGAATGTAAGGACAGGGGCAGAGAGATGATTTGGCACATCTGGATAGGCCAGAGGCGCAGCTCTGCTAGACACTTCCACCCCCACTTAAACGGGAGGGCTTTCTCTCTTGGCTGTGTTTCTGTGCAGGACACTACACTGGGACTGAAGATGGGGACCATGGATAATTAGAAGGAAGAACCCCCAGACCGCCCACTAGGCAAGGAGTTGGCCCCTGAATGACCCCAGACCCAGTGGGGCACACTGCAGAGCCAGTGAGCTGGCCCCCTTAAACTCCTGGGGACAGTTAGGGGACAGATTGGGCTCGGGAGCAAGGAGAGTGAGCCCTCGGGGGCTGCCCGAAGGAACAACCAAGCCGGGGATGGCCAGTGTGGGTCCCTGGCGAAGAATATGTGGTAATAAAGGGATGCCGTTGTGGTCCCTTGAAGGTGAGAGGCCCCTGAACTCATCCAGGGGCCCGACAAGGAAGTAAAGTCAGGGGGCACCGTCTGGCCCCCCAAAGATGAGGAGAGGGGTCCTGGACCAGATCCCATGGCCCGCAAAGAAGAGCAACCAGGGAGCACCGTCGAGCTCCCAGTGAAGATGGGCAATTGCTATGGGCAGGGCTAGCTGTCAAAGCAGATGCCAGGGAGTGCCATCTCACACTGTGTGAAGATGAGTAAAGGGGCCCAGACCCCATCCTGGGGCTCCACAAAGAAAATACACCAGGGGGAACTGTCATACCCCTCGAAGGTGGCAGAGGGGCCCTGGAACCCATCTCAGGGCCTGCAAAGGACCAAAGCCAGTGAGCGCTGTCGTGCTCCCCTTGTAGATGGAGAAAGAGTGTCCTGGACCCCATCCCAGAACCCTGCAACAAAGCCAAGCTGTGGAGTGTTGTTGCACTTCCTGTGAATATTCTGCCCATAGGAGAGGGGGCCAGGACGTCATCCCTGGGGCTCCGTGGTCAAAGATCAGTGTGTGTGTGGGGGGGTGCTGTCACACTCCCGCAGGTGGCCTGGCAGGCCATTTCCATGGATCATGTCTGCCTGCAGAAATGTGCAGACAGATGAACACGAGGTAGGGGGAGTGCACGCATGCTTCCACCCCTTGCGGTTGTCTCCTCATGGTCTGCCTGCAGGAGTGGGAAGACCGCTGCAGAGTTTTGGTTGCAGCACCAGCATCGGAGTGTGCAGGCCACGTGGTAAGCCAGCGGCAGAGGCTGGGGGTGGGTTCCCTTGTCTGCTTCCCCAACAGGAGCTCACCTGATGTGGGGAGGGGTGTCCTGGTGGGACCAGACACCTCCGAAGAGGAGGCCCCAGCATGTTTGATGATGTAGCATGAGGCCGCCAATGGCAACTCACCAGAAAGGTAATATGCACGCTCCAGCGAGGAGTGCCCCTTAATGCCCTGCGGGGCCTGGACCATGTTTTAACCCCCAGAGCTACCCGTTTTGGGCTTGTGGTGGCCCCAGGAAGGTGGGGTCACCACCAACATGTCACCAATGGATGAGAGGGCTGCAGGAGGAGTGCAGCCTCCCACCAAGGAGTTGCCCAATGTCCCCACCCTACTTTGGGTGGGACTTGAAAATGATACCCCCCAAGGGCTCTGATGTGTTTTAACCCAAACCCCAGCTGAAACTTTTATTCTGGAGTGCTGGAACTGCACCCTTTAGGGCAGAAGATAATGACTGCAGTCCTTGTGGCCTGAATGATAATAATAACAGGATTTTTATAATGGTGAACACCCTCTAGGGGTGAAATGCTGTAATTACAGGTGTTTTTACCATAATTAAGTTCCTTAGGATCTAGAGTTAAAATTATAGCATGATATGCTAAATGAGTTTTAAAATTTACAGACACCCTCTCGGGGTGCAAGATGGTACTGCATTGTGATTAACCACCAAGTGGTGTCTTTTAGGGGCTGCTTCAACTGTGCGTCATTTTATGTTCAATATGATGAACTTTGGCCCACAGACTGTTTTGATCATGCTGAGAGTAATCCTAGCAACGTTAACCACTCCAGCCTGCTTAGACATGTTCCTTGTCAATGCTTATTTGAGTAATAAGTCTAACAGCCACTAGTGATCAAAGTAGAGGTACTTTATAGCCAGTATCAGGTGCTCTCACTCCCAAGTTATAGTCAAATATTACATTATTCTACAAGTGAATGTTCTGCCGTGTAGGTTGATGGTTTATATCTTCCCTTGGGAGATACAAGAATGATTGCACAATGTCATCCAAAAGAAATACCATTAACTTGTGTATATTTGTAAATTGTTGCATAGTACTGAGTAGTGGGTGTGTAATAAAGATACTTTTACTTTATCAATGGGACGCCCATTTCTTCTTTACACCTTCTTGACTAAATGCTGTAAATCTTTCACTACTAAGACATTGAAACAGAGGCAGCAAGTCTACAAAGTTTCGCAGAAATTCATTAAACGTTTGCAAAGTTATTAGGGGGACAAAAATCCCCAAAAAGCTTATCCCTGCTCACCCTAATGATAGCTACAGAGTGGCTACCCTCACTGTGTATCCATATATTCACACATAGATAAATGTTTTGAAGGGGAACCTCCTATCCTCAACTTTTGTTTTGAAATATTAATATATTAATACCTTTATATATTTACATTTCTCTTAGTTGGGCAAAACTCCCCCATCTCATCCTTTTTAAAAAACTCTTAGCACCCTTTAAACCTACACACCCCTTTTCCCTAAAAACACCCTTACCACCCTGTACCCATACCCTCGTAACAGAATTACACCAAATTTGGCAGAGAGGTGGCTTTTGTTCCTGAAAGAAGCCTTTTTCTTGTGTGAATCAGTTCAGTATTTTTTGAGATACTAAAAGAAAAAGAAATATAGATATCTAGAGGCGTGAAGGATTTGCGAATACAAATTAGCTCGTGCAGAGAAATGCACAACTCTGAATGGCTGCCAAAACTTAACCAGAAAGTGTTGTCAGCCATCTTGGGACTCAGCTTCAGACGAATCTCAGAAAAAGTAAAAAAATAAGACCAGGGCCAGGGTAGGGACACCCTGACCCCTTAGCTTGGTATGGGTAGAAAACCACAGTTTTTAAAAAACATTTGTGCTGCAAAATTGTGATGGATTTGTGACAAAAAATGAAAAACAAAAAAAGCAAACAATGTGTTCCACACTTGTTAAATCTGAAGCCCCCGGTTGTGCAAAGTCCTGGGGCATTGCCACTTTTAATGCCCCTCGGCAGCCCTGGGGACCGCCACCTACCCAGAGCTCAAAAGTAAGATTGAATGCAGGGGGCGCTTGGCTCCACTGCAGCCCTGGGAACCACCATCTACCCAAGGCTTTCAAAAAATTGTAACACAGGGGCCCCCCTGCACCCTGCAACTCCAGGGACCGTCACCCCCAAGGCTTTAAACAAATGAGATGACTGGTGGCTGCCTGGCTCCCACGCAGTCCCGGGGACTGCCACCACCCCGGGGCTTTAAACAAATTAATGCAGGTGGCTACCCAGCCTCCCCACAGCCCTTAGGACCTCCGCCTCCCCGGGCCTTTAAACAAATGGAACATCACGGGCTGCTCGCCCCCTCCACAGCCCTGGGGACCACCACCTCTCCTGGGCAAATCTATTAAAGTGAATGCAGGGAGGCTGCTTGGCTCCCCCACAGCCCTAAGGAATGCCACCTCCCTGGGGCACATCTTTTCAAGTGATTTGGAGGTGGGGCTGCCGGCCTCTCTGTAGCCCTGGGGACCATCACCGCCCAGAGCTTTAAATAAAGATAACACGGGCAGCCGCCAGGCCCTTCTGTAGGCCTGGGAACTGCCACTTTCCTAGCAGTGATGTCTTTTGAGATGTCATCAGTGATGTCACTGACAATGTCATGAGTAATGTAACATGGGAGGTCATAAGCAGTGTATTACGGGGGCCCAAATTATATTTCTATGGTTTTATACATGTGAAATGTGAGCCTAAATATAATGTCTCAGTAGTTTTTAAATTGAATATATATATATATATAGTGACTGTCAGTAGGTAGTTGTAGTTAGGACTTGGGGCCAGATGTACAAAGCTATTTTGTGGTTGCAAAGTGCAAAATTTGCCTTTTATGACCACAAAATTGCCTTGCTGCATGTACTATCCCTATTTTGCGAGTCAGTATCCTGTTACCGACTCACAAAATAGAGATTGTGACTCGCAATTAGGAAGGGCCATGCCAAGGGCGTCCCTTCCTCATTGCGTCTCACAGGCCCATGTATGATTGTTTTGCGACTGTGAATGCGGTCGTAAATCAGTCTCACTTACCACCAATTGCAAATTGGTGGTAACCCATTTGTAAATAGAAAGGGGTGCCCAAGGGACCCCTTCCCCTTTGTGAATGGGGAGGCCAACATTTTTTCAGAGGAGGGACCGCTGCCTACTCTGAAAAAATGAAAAGGTAACTTTAATTTTTGTTTTCTAAATGCGTCCCGTTTTCCTTTAAGCAAATCAATCACAGATATGGTGGTCTGCTGACCCCAGCAGGCCACCATCCCTATGATTGTTGCCATTCATAAATGGGTTGCAAATTGCGACCTCCCTTATGAATATTGATGAGGAAGATACCTTGCGACCCATTTGCGAATTGCAATCAGTGTGGTTGACACTGTTGTACGTTTTGCTTTACGACTCACAATTTGTGATTCGCAAAATATTGCAAATTGCAAGTTGCAAAACAAAATAGTTGTACATATGGCCCCTAGTTTCCCTATGAAAAGCTTTTTTTGTTTTAACAATAACTTTGGTGCCATTTGACAAATCTTCTTGAAATGTTCATAACTAATATGACAGTTGGTTCCGCTGCTGTCTTGAAAGATTCGGGTTGATCCATCAAGCAGGGGCTGAAAAAAAAGAGGTACACCAAAATGTATTTTCCCAGTGCATTTCCCCAAAGGGCTTTTGAACACATCTACAGCCCAAACAGCTGGATGGAATTACACCAAATTTGGCAGAAATCTAACAATTGGTCAAGAAAGCATGCATTTTGTGATTTGGTGTAAATCCGTTCAGTAGTGTTTGAGATATAAAAGACAAAAGAAACACAAATATAACGAGGGAAACACATCCTTCACGCATCCTAGTCTTCTCTGATATCTGATTGGCTACCAACACTTCAACCAGGAAGTGTTGGTAGTCATTTTGCGGGTCGGCTTTAGCCTAGCAAATTAAAGAATGTTGGTGTGGTGCACGGGTATTCCCTCCTACGGCTATTTTTATCCCTGGGGACCACCACCTCGCCGGGGCTTCATTTCAATATGGTAGGAGGATTGCGTGGACCCCCTCCGTTTGGGCTCATTGAGCCCCAGGGAGCATCACCTCTCCAGGACTAAACAAATAAAGCTGCGGGGCGCACCGAACCTCTCTGGGGCCAAGTTCAAAATTCCCAAAAGGATGGTGGCCACGGAGGCCACCACCTCCCTGTGTCTGGACCATGCTAATTAAAAAGGAGATTTCAATTGCTTTCAATTGATGAGAGCTGCAACAGCTCCTGCCAAGTGAGGGCAAACATTATCTCCGCTTCCAACAAGCAGGAGCTGTCAAAGTGCTCACCCTCGCTGGAAGCTGAGTTTTGTTCCTGCACACAGGGAGCTGTATATTTATTAGATCCCTGCATTTGGAAGCAATGTTGGCACCTGCAGGTAACAGGGAGTCAACTAGGACCACGTGGGCGTTGAGACTCAACCCGCAGTTCCCATTGAAGCACACTGGGTGCCCTGGCTGTGCCCTAAGGGATGGGTTTCTGGGGGCTGAAATTGGCCCAGGGAGGGGGGGCTGCATGGAACGCCTTCCCCTTTAAATTATGTATTAGGGCCAAGGGAGTTAGTGGTCCTCTGGGCCCAGGGCATCCACACTGATCACTGCATCAATGTTTATTTAGACTCAGGGATGTGTTGGTACCCAGGGCATATTTAAGCCCCAGGAGGGGGTTCCACACGGTCCCCTTCCTTTTTTTTAATAAAAGCCCTAGGGAGGCGATTTTCCCTGGATCTCAAAGAGCCCCAAGAAGGGGGTCCACACAGTCCCCCTCCTTAATAACAACAAAGCCCTGAGGAGGTGGTGGTCTCTGGGACTCCTCAAAAATCCCTAGTAGTGGGGCCTTGTGCTCACCCCTCCTTTATTTTTCAAGAAACACACATCTTGGAACATGGCCCACCCTGGAGCTTTGTAGTAAACAAGTGTGGGAGACTGCGCTTGTTTTTTTGTTTTTTTTATTGCTTCAGATTTGCACATCTGCCAAGATTTTGTGCCAGAATTATTTTTAAAATGCTTTTTTTACCTGGCAGGGCCCCAAGGGGACTCTAGCACCAAGTCTAGGGTATAGGGTATTCCTATGCTGTCCCTTTTTCTTTTCTTTGCCAAGGCCCTGTGGCCAATCCCGTCCACGCATGATTGAATGCCATGCATGCACGAGGTTAGGTGCATATAGGGGGTAGGCTACAGGCCCTACCCTGCTGCCAGCCCCTGCTGTGCACAGCCAAAGGCAGTGTGTGTGTTGCAGGGTTGGGTGCTTATGGGCAGTAGGCTGCTGGGCCTGGCTGAAGGCCGAAGCCAGGCCTTTTGGCCCACCCCTACTGTGCATGACCAAAAGCCGTGCGTGGCGCCGAGTTTGGTGTTTATAGGGGGTTGGCCCTGTGGTCAGGCTCTGCGGCCAAACCCTGCCACACATGGTCAAAGGCAGTGTGCAGTGGTGGTTGGATTAAGGTAAAGTAATTAAAATTACTTAACATTAAAAAACCATACATTTGCTGAAAAAAACAAAGGTTACAGAGACGTTAGCATTATGTTCACCTTGTAGTCACACACACCATAGAGATTCAGCAGTTATAGTTATCTGAAGTAATTATAACTCGTGACCTAAGGTAGCTATAACTCGCTTGCTTGTCATGCACTGCTAATTACTCCACATATTATGTCACTGATGACATCTTAGATAACATCATCGATGATGTCAATATAAAATTTGCAGTAAAACTATTGAGTAGAAAACTGTGCATGGAGGGGGCACAAGTTATAGTTACCTTAGGGCATGAGTTATACTTACTTGAGCTAACCATAACTATAACTACAAAATTTCTATGGCTCTATATATAGATGTGAATATATATACATATCTATATATATCTATATATATATATATATATATATATATATACACACACATACACAGCCCCAAAGGGCCTCCTGCCGCACAGTTCTGTTGGTAGTGGTGCGGCGTACAGATGAGGCAGCCCATGTGCATAAACAAATGCTCCTTTTTCCAGCTCACGAAAGAGATGTGAGGTGTACTCCCGGACTGTGCCTGACAGCAATTTCATTTCTTGTGTCCGCCACCAATTACAGCATATGCATAGAAATGAACATCCTACTTCTATGTATATATATAAAGTAATGTTGTCCCAACTTTTGTACACTTCTTTTTTGTAGAGTCTTTCTAGTTATTTACACATTTGTTTCAAGGAATTTGGCCCTGATTTAAGAAAAGTGGGTCTGCACCCATTGCATCGTCACTTTTATTGCAGCCCTTAGTGCTCCCTAATGCCACCATGTGTGCGCTCTATCTAAGATCCGGCACACCCGTAAGTAGTTAGGGGAACTAGCATCAAAATGTTTGACGCTAGTTCGGAGCTTTGCAGAATCAGTGTCAGAAATGTTGATGCTAATCCTCCGAAGGCCATTCAGGCCAATTGAAAATAATGGCATGCCTCCTTTTAACGCCTGCACCCCTAGGTGTGTATTTATGTACATCTAGCTATCATATATATCTCCTATATATAAATATATATATATGTGTAAATATTCACTTAAGAAAATAAAGGTTACAGGGACGTTATAGTTAGGCTCACATATAGGTAACTATAACTCTTGCCCTAAGGAAAGTGTAACTCGCATCGATATTTTTAATGATGTTATAAAAGATGTCATGAGTGCTGTAATATCCAGGGTAATTAGTAGTGCATAGTGAAGGCATGGATTATAGTTACCTTAGGGCACGAGTTATATTTACTTCAAATATCGCTAACTATAACAGCTGAATTTCTATGGATTTGTACTTTTGAAATGTGAGCCTAACTATACTGTCCGTGTAAACTTTAGATTTTTATGTGAATTTCTATGTTTATTCAATTCCATTTCCTAACTATGACATCACTTTTTTCAGTGGATTTCTATGCTTTTTGATGTAAAATAATTTGAATTACTTGACTGCAGGGCCTGGCCTGTGGACAGGCCCTGTGACCAACCCCCAACAGCCACCCTCCATCAAGGTTTACAGATAACTTTTCAAGGAGAAATTGCAGAGAAAAAACACTTGCTTTGCCAAGACTATGCACAAGAAATATGGATGACTAGTACTTTACAGAAGTGGAGCTTCAACTTTGGCACCTGCTTAATATATATCTGTAAATGCTTCCCGTTGAGGTTTCGTTTTTGTGAAATGAGCATCATGCCAGAATGAATCCTGCCCTATTTATTTATCCAAGAGAGGCCAAGATTTTGTGCAGAAGTTCTGCCTAACTGGAGTACTTTCTACTGGCTAATTAGTAAGTGCTACCTTGTTGGGAAAATGTATAATGCATCTTCTATACTACATCTGGGTAAATGAAGCAGAGGTAATGTCTCCTGTGACCTTGTGTGTCTGTACCTTTGCCAATGTGATTGTTCCTGGGTTGTCTTCATCATATAACTTTAAAGGGTGCAAATGCAGAGAAAACACCAAACTGTGTTTTCTCTGCAGATGCACCTTGAAAGGTTGATTTTTTAAAGGCTCCTGTGGTCCCAGTTAGCTCCCCGTCTCCTGTGGGAGCCGGCATTGCTCCTGTACGCAGAGAGCTGGTGGAAAAGCAGGGCCCTGCTTGCAAGAGCAATCGATTCATCTCTTTCCCTGCCTGCATGATTGTGGGCAGGCAAAGAGATGAAATATCTGCTTTCAGCAAGTGGGAGCATTTTTAAAGCTCACACCAAACAAAAGCAAACACCTCCCTGGCCTCTTCGGAAGGTAGCAGGAGCCAGCCCTGGGGGGGTTGGTGCTGGTGGCAGTCCTAAAGGCTGGGTGGCCCCCCTCCTTAGCATTTATTCTAGCTCTGGGGAGGTGGTGGTCCCTGGGGCCCTCATCGATCTGTGTGGGCCCCCTGACATCATTTTTATTAGTGTAGCCCTGGTGAGGTGGTAGTACCGCACAGCCCCCCATATTTTTAGTAGATGTTGCCTCGAGGAGGTGGCAGCCACCAGGGCCCAGGGTGGTCCGTGAGGCCACCCTATCAATTTCATTAGTTTATCTCTGGGAAAATGTTGGTCCCAAGGCCAGAGGGGGTCCGTGTGCCCCTGTACAGTTAGTAAATATAGCCCTGGGGAGGTGGAGGTCCCCAGGGGGTCCTTGTGGTCCCCCATATCAATTTCATTAGTGTAACCTCAGAGAGGTGGTGGTTCCCGAGGCAAGGGTGAGTGAGCCCCCCCATTCATTTTCTTAATGCAGCTATGAGGAGACAGTGGTCCCCGGGGCCTGGGTGTTCTGTGCATCCCCCCCGCATTGTTATAAAATATTGCCCCAGGGAGGTGGTGGCTCCGGGGGCATTCGAAAACCCTAGGAAGGGGCCCTTTGCACCCCCATCCTTATTAATTATTAAAGAGGTGCCACCCAGGGGCAATGTAAATGTAAAGTGCTATTTTTTGCCAAGTGTGGTCCTATGAGGACCCATGGACCAAGGCTAAGGACTCAGGGTATTTCTACCCTGCCCCCTTTTCTTTTCTTTAATCTTTTTTTGGGTGATTCCCAAAATGGCTGTCAACATTTCCTGGTTGAAGTGTTGGCAGCCAATCAGATCTCTCCACAAGTCTGGGAGGATTCGTAAAGGGATTGCACCTTTAGATATACAAATTTGGTTTTCTTTTAATATTTTAAAAAGTACTGAACAGATTTACACCAAATAAAAGAGGGGGCTTTTTGGACCAAGGTTTACCTTTCTGCCATATTTGGTGTAATTCCATCCACTGGCTCGGGCTGCAGTCATGTCTTAAATCCCGATGGGAATTAACATGGGAAAAGCACTTTTTATGACCTCCTCTTTTTTTTGACGGATCACCCCAAAAATGTCTATGTTCAACGAGACCCAACTTGACACTTTTTTGGAAAAGATTTGTCTAATGGTGCCAAAGATGCAAGTCAAAAAAACTCTTTATCTATAGAAACTCGGTCCTAATTAGAATATATATTTCAACTCCATCAATCTGTAACGACTATTCCTCATCACTGCTTCTCAATTTTTGTTTTTATTCTTTTTGCCATATTGTGTTGCAGCCTTGATCACATGACATGACATGTGATATATATATATATATAGCCTTGTGGCAGTCACCACTAGGTAGGTATAGTTAGGACTATGTTTCCATAGAAAAAGCGTTTTTTTTAACTTGCCTATATCTTTGGCACCATTTGAAAAATCTTCACAAAAGTTTCCCCAAAAAAATGTGTTGTGGTGATTCTTGATGTGCACCGAAAGTTTCAGATTGGTCTGTCAAGTGGGGGACTAGGAAAAGGGGAGGGGGGGACGAAAAAAGTTGAGTTTCACATGTTAATTCCCATGGGACCTTTAGACATGTCTACAACCCGGACTGCTGGACAGAATTCCACCTAATTTGGCAGGACGCTAGCTTTCTGTACGCAGATTAAGCTTTCACGTATCTGGTGTAAATCTGTGTGGTAGTTTATGAGATATTAAAGGGAAAATACATTTGTATATCTCTGGAGGCAATGACTTTGTGATAAATTTGCAAATTTTCATGAATGCACATGCAAAAAGAAGTACAGTAATTGACTGTCTTCAACCTGACTAGAATGTTGCAGCAGCCATTTTATGTCACAGGACATGGTCCTCGGGTGACATTCCAAATAGAAATTGACATAGGGGGTCAAGGGGAAGGTGCCCTGACCAGAGAGATTTGATATAAGTGTGTTTTAGGGGTACATTATGGGTCTGAAATAATTTTTATTCGCCATGCATAGTATTTGCATAAATTTGCACATTTTTTCAATGTATTCAGAAAATATTTACAAATATGAAAACAATTGAAAGAAAAACCTCAGACTCATTCGTACATTAATTCATTCCCTCATACATGCACTCAGAGACTCAGGCGCCCACTCACACACCCACTCAGACACTCATGCACCCGCTCAGACCCACTGATAGACTCAAACACCCACTTTTAGACCCAATCAGACACTCACTCACACATCCACTGACAGAAACAGGCCCTGTGACCAACCTGTGCTGTGCACTGCTAAAGGCTCTACCTGGAGTGGGGTTGGGTTGTTATAAGGGCTTGTTTTTGGGTTGACTTTCCACTTGGGAAAACAGCTGAAGGTGCCTTGACAGCTATGATGGGGATAAGTGATGAATACTGTACTACCTGGACTGGAAGAAAAGTGATTCCTTTAGTTAGTCTCTGTCGGACGGACCTTACGCCAGGGCCAATTAGGGCAGTCCCTTCTATCATCAGTTTCTCCACCAGGGTTGGCACTTCCTTCCCTTGCTCACAGACATGATATCATGGCACCCATGACAGGCCAGTAATTCCTCCTTCTGATCTGACTTCAGGTGATGGCCCCTCCCCTCTGGGGAGGATTCATAATAGTTTAGAAGTTCCAATGCCCTTACTGATACATCAATCTGTAAATGATTGAATACATCTGCAGATAGGTAGATGGCAATAGGTGCAGGATGAGGCCATCATTTTCTGTTGTAAGGGGAAGGAGTCCTTTGAAGGTGCACAGACTCGTGTTTCTCTTACTGATCTCTTCGAAGAGTGGTCATAAATAGCTGGGTGCTGCCAGTTCACACCTCTTTGTACTTCTGGGGGGACACTCCGTTTGGAGACTATCCTGATGGGCAGAGCAGCATTGCAGATACTGCAGGCCTCACCCTGCACCCCTTGCCGTCTACATGTTGCAACTGCAATCAGAGACATTTACAGCCCAATGTATCAGTAAGCGCACTGGCACTTCTGAAGAAACCCTGTCTCCTATTTCCTTACTACAGCACCTAGTCTAGGAGATGCCAGCAATACACACATGCGGTCTGGGAAAAATATCTTCTCCTCCATCTTGTACTTTGTTCCAGGATTTGGGCTTTCAAAATGGAACCCAAAGTCATTTATAGCACATAAATACATTTTCAAAGCATGGGATGTTGGTGTTCAGGATCCCTGATCGAACTTGAGCACCTGAACATTTTAGATAAATGGGCCTGTAGGTGCACTTTCATGTTTACTGTAATTCACTTAACACAGTATGCTGCCACCATGCCGTCCATCCATAAACCCTGGCACAGAGCCTGTACCAGGATCAAAGGTATATGAACTTCGGGCACACAAGGCAAGGATTACAACTGTACATCATGTGGGAGACATTCCTGTCTCAACCGTGCAATATATTGAATAATAAATAACTAACCAGGTGCAGATGATAGCATTTCAGTGCCTCTCAATAGGTTGCCCCCCTCTCAGGCTTGGACAACGTCCTTTTCCACCAAGGATGTAACACGCAAAGCCTTTACAATGAAACTGGCACAACAAAGGGGTCATTACAATGCCTGTCTTTACACCGAAATGTTTTCTAGCACGAATGGCATTACAATGATAGTCTTTACCACAAAATTTAATGGATGTCGGATTTAGGACTCAGAGCTGGGAAAGGGACCATTTTAGGGCTAAGGGTGTGGGTTGTGCCCGAATGTTAGATTTAGGGCTCAGGGCTGGGGAAGAGACAGTTTTAGGGCTATGGCCAGGTTGGGGGGGCATGGGGGGTGTGCCCAGATGTCAGATTTAGGGATCAGGGATGGGGAAGGGATAGTTTTAGGGCTAGGAGCGTGGGTGGGGGTTTTGCCCACATGTCGAATTTAGCGCTCAGAGCAGGGGAAGGGGCAATGTTAGGGCTGAGGGTGTGTGGGTGTTTGCGCCCAGATTCTGGCTTCCATTGTTGTGTCATAAATCCATCTCCTGTGAGGTCAGAGTGCGGACGGTGGGGTTTAGATGCATTTTCAGTGAAAGTACACCTACCAACACACCTCACTGTATTGGCACAGTGACTAAACACAAACCAGTACACTTAAGGTACTGTGCAGTGCATTTCTGCAATGCGGCAACGTGATTTGGGTCACAACAAACGATTTCCAAATGTGCAAAAGTAAGTGAAATGGTTACTGTAAAATGATGCACTGTAAGTGGCCACATGATTAGGGCATTTGTTGATTTGGTATGTTTAAGAGCACTGTGCGTGCCTGTGTGCTGTTACAGTTCATTCTAGATCTGGCATGATAATGCTAGCTTCATTCTAATGCTTTCGTTACTGAACCATCGGCCTTAAGGCTTTCGTTCTAGAGTCATACATACCTTAGGCATGGCTGTTCAAGTCCTAAGCGTAACCCTGACGTCAAAAGTGAATGTGCCTACACTTCTTCGTCACAGGCATGATGTGCTCACTGTGGTTAAAAATGTACTTACAAATAGAAAAAAAGCGTAACCCTCTAGATGCCATGGACGTAATGGTTACGTCCGTGGCTGCCCCTCTCAGGTGCCACGGACGTAACCATTACGTCCAGCTACCGGCCCTCGGGGGAAGCGCTAGCGCTCCCCCCAAGGGCTTCCCCCTTCCCCACCCCCCACGTCAGGGCTCGAAGGGGAATCGCTTCCCCTTCCACCCTGACCCCAGTGATCCCCCCATAACATCTGATGACGTCAGCAAGCAATCGCATGCTGACCTTATCAGAGGTCACCTCCCATGCAGAAGAGAAATGCTTAGCATTTCTCTTCTGCTCAGGAGGAGGGTGCCAGCAGAGGCTTCCTTTCATGTCTTGCTAGCATTTCGGCTGCCCGATTGCAATGCGATGAGCAGCAGAAATGCCCACTAGACACCATGGAATTTTATTTTAGGGAATTGCCAAGAGGGGAGTGGGCCCTTGGGCAAGGGCCACTCCCAGGGGGCCAAATCATTTATAACCCATTTCTGCCCCCCCCCCCCGGAGCAGACCGGCCTAACACAATTAGGCTGACCTGCCCCCGGAGGGGCGGAAAACCCCTAAACACCAGGGATACTTTTTTTTTTTATGTGTTGGGAGCGACCCCTTAGGCAAGGGTCGCTCCCTGGTGGGGACAAATTATTTTTAGGCCATTTATGCCTCCCCTGGCCGATCTGCCCCCAGGGGTGGGCAGAAACCACTAGAGACCAGGGATTTTTTTTTTATTATACATACGCGTAAGGGGAGTGGCCGCTTGGGCAAGGGCCACTCCCCAGGGGGCCAAATTATTTTTAGGCAAACCCTTAGACTCCAGGGATAGATATATATATATATATATTTTTATATGTGGGAAGCGACCCCTTAGGCAAGGGTCGCTCCCCGGGGTGGGCAAGTTATTTTTAGGCCATTTCTGCCCCCCTCTTGGGGCAGAGACCACTAGACACCAGGGAATGTTTTTTTTTTTTTATACATACGCATAAGGGAAGCAGCCCCTTGGCAAAGGGCCACTCCCCGGGGGGCAAAATATTTTTAGTCCATTTCTGCTCGCCCGGGGGCACATCGGCCTAATGTAATTAGGCCGATCTGTCCCGGGGGGGCAGAAAAACCCTAGACACCAAGGATACTTTTTTTTATGTAGGGAGCGACCCCTTAGGCAAGGGTCGCTCCCTGGGGGGGCCAAATTATTTTTAGGCCAGTTCTGGCCCCCCTGGGGGCTGATCGGCCTACTATTATTAGGCCAATCTGCCCCCAGAGGGAGCAGAAACCTCTTGACACCAGGGATATATATATTTTTGTACTTACTTTATGTTTTTATGTATGGGGAGCGTCCCCTTAGGCAAGGGTCCCTCCTCTGGGGGGCAAATTCTATTTAGGGCATTTCTGCCTGACCTATTTTTGTTATGCCAATCTGTCCCCAAGGGGGGCAGAAACCACTAGACACCAGGGATTGGTGTGTGTGTATGTGTGTGTTTTGTTTGAGGGGCTGCCCCTTGGGCAAGGGTCACTCCCCATTGGCACCCATTACTGTTGGCCATATCTGCCCCCCTTCAGCTCATTTTTGGAAGGCCCATTCGCCCCCAAGGGGGGCAGAAAGCCCAGCAGAGACCAGGGAAGATTTTGTTTTCAAAATAAGGGGGTGGGGGTATGGCCATACGCCCACACCAAATAAAAGGGGCCAATGTGGTACTGCCCACCAGTGGGCAGATTGGGCAATTACCCCCGATCCACACCCCAGGGGGCAGAAAGTCTACTAGATGCCAGGGAATTAAAACAAAAATAGTGGGGTGGTGGCTACCAAACAGTATGGGCCTGGTTATGCCCCCACCCCAACTGAATGGGGTAACAGTCTTTCAGCTCTCCTCCGCACACTAAACCATCTTATCTCATGGCAAGCAAGAGGACATTTGATTATTTTGGGTTTTGGTTTTACATTTGGGCCATGAGAGCTTGGTAACTCTCAAAATTGTCCCACTTGGAATGGTGAGGGATGCACTTTTTTTACTTTGGGACGCTGCCATGTATAAAAATCCACAAGACCTAGACACATCTGAAAAATAAACATCTGGTTGATTCCAGGGTGGTGTCCTTCACATGCTCCCCGCACCATTTTCTTACCCACAATGCCCTGCAAACCTCCAACTTTGCTGGAAATCACAGATTTTTCCCATATTTTTGTGATGGAACATTCCGGAATCTGCAGGAATCCACAAAATTCCTACCACCCAACATTGTCTCATCCGTACCAATAAAAATTCTGCTGCACTTGTCAGTCTAAAAGTGTTTTTTTCAGACTGCCCTTTTGGACCCGCTTTGGTTCCCCCTCAATTTCAACATATTTTTGGCTCTTCTCTGTCACAGGCACTTGTCCCACCTACCTGAGGTATCATTTTTACCGGGAGACTGAGGGGAACATTGGGTGGTGGGAAATTTGTCTCCGTGCAGTGATCCCACACAGAAATGTGGGAAAAATATATATTTTTAGCTTCCTTTGAGGTTTGCTGAGCTGAGGATTCTGGGTAAGAAAACATTGGGGGGTCCACGCAAGTCACACCTCCCTGGACTCTCTCGGGTGTCTAGTTTTCAGGAATATCTGGGTTTGGTAGGTTTCCCTAGATGGCTGCTGAGCCTAAGACCAAAAATGCAGGTGCCCCCCGCAAAAATAGGTAGTTTTACATTTGGTCATTTAGATGTGTCCAGATAGTGTTTTGGGGCATTTCCTGTTGCGAGCACTAGGCCTACCCACACAAGTGAGGCATCATTTTTATCAGGAGACTTGGGGGAACGCTGGGTGGAAGCAAATTTGTGGTGCCTCTCAAATTCTAGAACTTTCTGTCACCGAAATGTGAGGAAAAAGTGTTTTTTTGGCCAAATTTTTAGGTTTGCAAAGGATTCTGGATAACAGAACCTGGTGAGAGCCCCACAGGTCACCCCATCTTGGATTCCCCTAGGTGTCTAGTTTTCAAAAAGGAGCAGGTTTGGTAGGTTTCCCTAGGCGCAGGCTGAGGTAGAGGCCAAAATCCACATCTAGGCACTTTGCAAAAAACAGCTCTGTTTTCTTTGGGAAAATGTGATGTGTCCACGTTGCGTTTTGGTTCATTTCCTGTCATGGGCACTAGGCCTACCCACACAAGTGAGGTACCAGTTTTATCGGGAGACTTGAAGGAACGCCAAAATCTACAGCTAGGCACTTTGAAAAAACAAGTCAGATTTCATTGTAAAAATGTGATGTGTCCATGTTGCGTTTCCTGTCGCAAGCATTAGGCCTACCCATGCAAGCGAGGTACCATTTTTATCAGGAGACTTGGGGGAACACAGAATAGCAAAACAAGTGTTATTGCCCCTTGTCTTTCTCTACATTTTTTCCTTCCAAATGTAAGACAACGTGTAAAAAAGGACGTCTATTTGAGAAATGCCTTGTAATTCACATGCTAGTATGGGCACCCCGGAATTCAGAGATGTGCAAATAACCACTGCTTCTCAACACCTTATCTTGTGCCCATTTTGGAAATACAAAGGTTTTCTTAATACCTATTTTTCCCCCTTTATATTTCAGCAAATGAACTGCTGTATAACTGGTATAGAACGAAAACCCATTGCAAGGTGCAGCTCAATTATTGTCTCTGGGTACCTAGGGTTCTTGATGAACCTATAAGCCCTATATATCCCCACAACCAGAAGAGTCCAGCAGACGTAATGGTATATCGCTTTCAAAAATCTGGCATCGCAGGAAAAAATTACAGAGTAAAACATGGAGAAAATGGCTGTTTTTGTTTACCTTAATTTCAATATTTTTGTATTTCAGCTGTTATTTTCTGTAGGAAACCCTTGTAGGATCTACACAAATTACCCCTTGCTGAATTCAGAATGTTGTATACTTTTCAGAAATGTTTAGCTTTCTGAGATCCAGCATTGTTTTTACACCCATTTCTGTCACTAGCTGGAAGGAGGATGAAAGCACAAAAAAAGTAAAAATGGGGTATGTCCCAGTAAAATTCCAAAATTGTGTTGAAAAATATGGTTTTCTGATTCAAGTCTGCATGTTCCTGAAAGCTGGGAAGATGGCGATTTTAGCACCACAAACTGTTTGTTGATGCCATTTTCAGGGGAAAAACCGCAAGCCTTCTTCTGCAGCCCTTTTCCCATTTTTCTTTTAAAAAACAAACTATTCACTGTATTTTGGCTAATTTCTTGGTCTCCTTCAGAGGAACCCACAATATCTGGGTACCTCTAGAATCCCTAGGATGTTGGGAAAAAAGGACGCAGATTTGGCATGGGTAGCTTATGTGGACAAAACGTTAGGAGAGCCTAAGTGCGAACTGCCCCAAACAGCCAAAAAAAGGCTTGGCACATGAGGGGGAAAAGGCCAGGCAGTGAAGGGGTTAATTTATCTTTGGCGGGCAACCTGCTACCTAACAAGGGAGTATAGGCAATTACCTGTGCTGCACAAGTGGACTACCACCATCCATATTTAGAGGTCTCCTTATTCCACATAGAGATCTCCTTGCCTTCAGAGGAGCCTCCCCCACCAAAGCACCACAAATACATTTAAAGTTTTCTGAGCGGCTGTCATGTTTCATGCAAATGCACAACACACTTTTTTTGTTCTAGGAGACAACCTCCCAAAGCGAGTTTGTTTTTGTAAAATCATTTTAAAAATTATCCTGTCTCCCCACTTTCTCACAAGTTGTGTAGCTCATTTCCCACTTTTTCTCTTCCGGACAGACGTATTTTCCTGATGTCTCTAAAGAGAAGACAAATATATCAACCTGTCTCTTCTAAAGAAGCTGAACAATTAGATGTTTTTACACTAATGGCTCCACGGGTTGTCAGTGTAAAGCGTCTGCCAGAGAACACATGACGGTCTGCTGGAATCTAATTAGAGTGGGTCTAAATAGAGTGGGTGAACTGTCTGTTCTGTACTCTGCCGTGTGTGGCTAAATAACCCGTCCACCAATATATAAATAAGTCGCTTAGTTGTAGTTTCTCTGCATGTCCACCCAACACACCTGGTTTTTAATGTTTGTTTATGACTGTGCTAAAATAGTGACAACTTGGTGATGTTTTGCAGCTACTTCTCTAATTCACTAGGGTGGTATCCGTGCATACTACTCCTGTGTCTCCCTGTAAATTGGTATTTTTCTTCACCATTTCTACCATGGAAAATGGCTTACTCCTGCTTTTGACACTTGCAGATTTACCTATATTTTGAGGATGGCAAACTACGTGTATGTGCAATGTGAATACAAATAAACGTATGGTTATATTTTGGCCGTGCCTGTTTATATTGGGTTTCCTGCTCAGAAATGGCCACACTCTCTCTCTCAACTCTAAACTTGTTGATGAAGCAAATTCCCAAACTGGCCGGATTTCTTACAATTCGAAGTGCAAGTAAACTGAAGGTTAGTTTAAGATGATTTTTTGTTTTGTTTTTAATATGCTAGATGGTTGGTCCCATGTATATGGCCTTAAAATGTGTACAAATGCTTCATTGATAACATCTTTTACCCTCAGAATTTGTCAAAATCCCAGTTTTCTATCATTACCTCAGTGAATGGTGACAAATATGCATCTGATAGAGTCATCGATCAAACGTTTTCAACGATCACAGACATATTTCACCCGTTTTGGAACTCATTGCAAAACAAAATGGATGAATAATTGTTGCCGATCTACATACTGGTTGTTTTACAAGTCCATTTAAGTGATATGTATCTTTTGTTCTATAGGTAAACAACAATGGTGTGGTTTCCTTCAACGTCCTGGTGAGCCAGTTCACACCCGAGGCCTTTCCTCTCTCAGATGGCCGGGCATTCATTGCGCCTTTTTGGGCTGACGTACACAACGGAATCAGAGGGGAGATCTACTACCGAGAGACCAGTGACCCCGATATCCTAAGAAACGCCTCCAAAGCTGTCAGGAAACACTTCCGGAACCTGCCATCTTTCTCTGCCACCTGGGTGTTTGTGGTAACCTGGGATGAGGTCACATTCTACGGTGGCAGCAGCACCACCCCAGTAAGGTCTAATTCTACATCTTTGAAGATTTGTGGCCGCATAAAATGTAATTCTGCACTGAAGTTATATGTAAAGTTCAATTATAAAGTGTTCAATGCCATTGCTTTAAGATATAACCCATCTCTGAAGTTCACATGTTATAAAGTAATGATCTGTTATTATGTGTACTATCTGTAATAGTTCAAATGAACTATAAAAAAATGAAGGACTGCACGACTGTATAGGCCTTGACTCTACCCAGGGCAGTATAAAGCTATCTCACCTCACAATGTCAACTATAGGGTGCACTATTCTGCCTTCCAGGAAGAGCCTCCATTTGAACGCATGACGGCCTACTTTACAATGGTAAAGCACATTCAGTCATCACATTGCCACATTGTCTGTCACTTTGTATACGTTATTTCCTATATGCATTCAATACAGCAAACAATCGTTTTTCTGCTACTTTTTGCCACAACTAGCCAAGCCAATAGGGTAGGCTTTAATGTGGTAGACAGCGTTTGTCCAAGCAATGCAAGTAAACAACATGTATAAATGAATGCTTACTTGTATTGACACATTAAAAGCAGACTTATTGACTTTACCAACATTTCTTTAATGCTGCAGTGATTACAGCGGAAGCAGCATTGTGGAGTACACAGTCTATGTGCAGTGCCATGGAATATTGTCATATAGGTATTTATTGTGATGAGCCTGTTTAGTTATCGTCTTGGCTTCGGTTCCATCCCGTCCACTCCATCTCCAGCCGTGCAGTTCCTAGGCTTCGCAGTCCAGGTCAGACTGCAACCTAACACAATGTCCTTATTATGTGCCATCTCAAGGAATGTGCTTGTTTCCGTGGGACCGGGGCATCTGGGCTTGCTCAGTTCACGTGTACTACATTACTCCTTGTGGTGCTAAAGTTACTTGTTGGAAGGAAGACACAGAACAGAGGGAGGGAAACCTGAGAAGAGAGTCGAAGAAGAATTCACACTGGCCTTTTATTTTTTCCCACAGGTGAATACTTTCCAGGCGCTCCTGATCTCAGACGGCACTTTGTCATTTGCCATGTTCAATTACGCAGAAATCAGTTGGACCACCGGTACGGCGAGTGGGGGAGACCCCCTGACTGGCCTTGGGGGTGTAATGGCACAGGTAAGTTCTGACCTAGAAGTAAGACCTAGATTTATACTTTAACCTTTCTGCACGACGTGAAAAGGCAGAAATGTGCCGTATTTAACATTATATAGTGCATTCCTGTATTTCTTTGCACTGGCACTTTTTTGGCTGTCTAGCACCAATGCGGGCACCCATGTTTCACGGTGCAAGGGTGCTTGTGTTGCAGGCAGGATTGTTTTTGTGCATGAAGGGACACCTTACTGCACATAACAACCCTCAGAGGCATTTTCCTTTTTCTATGTGTGCTGCAGAAAGAGAATCAAGCATTGGCAAAGCCAATAGGTCTTGACTTTTGGATCTTATAAGTATATAGCGATGCAGCACATTATCCTGGGTGCTGTGTTACCAGGGATTAATCTTATGCATCTATCAATCATTGTCAAAGCCAAGAGTAATAGCTTGTTTCAGGTGTAGTGTCAGTTGTATTGAATCTGAATACAATAATGGAAAGAGGCAGCAAAATACCAGTTGGGCAGCACACTGTGGTAAGCACAGATTTTTAGCTTATGTGTTTAAGCAACACCCTTAACTACATTGGCTACACCCCTCTGATACACCCGCCCCAGTTTATTCTTCCCACATAAAGCCTTGCCGCTACTACTCCATCTCCTGACCGCTCTGGAGTGCTAGGGAGGTAAACAGCCTATTAGAAAGGAGAGCATGGAGAAGATTAAATGGCAGCATGCAGAATGTTTAAAATACAAAATATTTTGTGAGCGAGCAAGCGGTTGAATGTCTGTTCCTTGGTTGTAGCTCTACACAATGGAACACACAAATCAACGTAGCACGATTAACCCTTAACAGGAAGTGTTTCTCCACTAAGATATTTTTAGATGCTCCTTAAGAATGATCAGATGTAATTGAAATATGGATGTCACAGTAAATGTCTTAAGCGTTCCAAATAAATGATAATTGTTCGTCTTGTGTTTTTGGTACTTGTGGTGCCTGGTTTTTGCAGAACTATTAAAGTAAAATTACTTTAAAGTCATCAAAAGTGTGATTTTTTTTAAGCGATCTCTCCCTTTTGTCAAGACACAGGCTCTCACTTGCATGAAACCCCATTTAATTAACTGATCGCAACCAGCTGGGAAAGGACACAAATACAGCCAAGAGGCCCAGGTCACGGCAGCCATTATTCATTCAGTGTAACAGATAGGCATCTTAAAGTAGGCTGCACTCCTGGAAGCACTTACCAGTCGCATTCTTGAAGAAGGGATGTTGACTTTACCACACTGTAAATGACATTTCTCTGTCTCTGTTTATTAGCATGTGATTCCTATGCCTGCCTGAGCACACACTGTGTTGTACAGCAGTTGAAGTGCATTACAAAAAGTATGGGAACTGTGATGCTGTATTCAATGGGGGCTGGGACCATGAGTGTGGGGGTGGGGTCAAAGGTTTGGCTAAAAAAAATAAATATTCTTCTTCAGATAGCTACGTATATAATAACTCACAGATTAAATGAAAAAATAAATTAAAAAAGTTAATTTAATCAGTGTTAAGCACACTATTGTGTATTATGAAAACCTCTGTTAGTTAATCCACTGAGAGGTCTGTGTGTAACCAGAGAACCACAGAATTATATCTTGGTTGGTGCAATGGATAATTGTGACTTGTATGTTGTTACTGCTAAGAAGGCATAGCCTGTGACAGGAAGCCCTGGGAGCATGTAAGTCATTAAGTTAAACTTGCATTACACACTGTATAAGACAGGCTGCTACCATATGTGCAAAAAGGTTTCAGATAAAATGGTGCTTCCAAAATATAGGTTTAAGTAATACCCAGACTGTAGGTAATGATTTATTTTTATTTAACTGCCCTGAACAGCACAACCTGCACAGCTCAGCTGGTAACTCCCTTGCACTACCAGTGGAGAAAAATAAACCTTTGTCATCACAAAGCTTTATGTGATTCCATCAATGAAACCAGTAACTTCTCCCAAGCCACCTTTGCATTTGCAGATTAACCAGCTGTGTGCATTTGCATTTCTTTCAGCTAGGAGGCACACTGGTAAGAAGGCCTGTTTATTGTTAAGCTGCATGCCCCTCCCTCGGTCTCACAGCACAGAAGACTCCCTGACTGAAGTTTAGGCTGAAGCATTTGCACAATCTGAGTTTACAGTCCCGGGATGGTTGTCTTTTAATAAGAAGTATGGTGTAAGGAAATGCCTCCTTGGCATGGTTGCCCCCTGACTTTTTGCCTTTGCTGATGCTATGTTTACAATTGAAAGTGTGCTGAGGCCTGCTAACCAGGCCCCAGCACCAGTGTTCTTTCCCTAACCTGTACTTTTGTATCCACAATTGGCAGACCCTGGCATCCAGATAAGTCCCTTGTAACTGGTACTTCTAGTACCAAGGGCCCTGATGCCAAGGAAGGTCTCTAAGGGCTACAGCATGTCTTATGCCACCCTGGAGACCTCTCACTCAGCACAGACACACTGCTTGCCAGCTTGTGTGTGCTAGTGAGAACAAAACGAGTAAGTCGACATGGCACTCCCCTCAGGGTGCCATGCCAGCCTCTCACTGCCTATGCAGTATAGGTAAGACACCCCTCTAGCAGGCCTTACAGCCCTAAGGCAGGGTGCACTATACCATAGGTGAGGGTACCAGTGCATGAGCATGGTACCCCTACAGTGTCTAAACAAAACCTTAGACATTGTAAGTGCAGGGTAGCCATAAGAGTATATGGTCTGGGAGTCTGTCAAACACGAACTCCACAGCCCCATAATGGCTACACTGAAAACTGGGAAGTTTGGTATCAAACTTCTCAGCACAATAAATGCACACTGATGCCAGTGTACATTTTATTGTAAAATACACCCCAGAGGGCACCTTAGAGGTGCCCCCTGAAACTTAACCGACTGTCTGTGTAGGCTGACTAGTTCCAGCAGCCTGCCACACCAGAGACATGTTGCTGGCCCCATGGGGAGAGTGCCTTTGTCACCCTGAGGCCAGTAACAAAGCCTGCACTGGGTGGAGATGCTAACACCTCCCCCAGGCAGGAGCTGTGACACCTGGCGGTGAGCCTCAAAGGCTCACCCCTTTGTCACAGCCCAGCAGGGCACTCCAGCTTAGTGGAGTTGCCCGCCCCCTCCGGCCACGGCCCCCACTTTTGGCGGCAAGGCTGGAGGGAACAAAGAAAGCAACAAGGAGGAGTCACTGGCCAGTCAGGACAGCCCCTAAGGTGTCCTGAGCTGAAGTGACTCTAACTTTTAGAAATCCTCCATCTTGCAGATGGAGGATTCCCCCAATAGGGTTAGGATTGTGACCCCCTCCCCTTGGGAGGAGGCACAAAGAGGGTGTACCCACCCTCAGGGCTAGTAGCCATTGGCTACTAACCCCCCAGACCTAAACACGCCCTTAAATTTAGTATTTAAGGGCTACCCTGAACCCTAGAAAATTAGATTCCTGCAACTACAAGAAGAAGGACTGCCTAGCTGAAAAACCCCTGCAGAGGAAGACCAGAAGACGACAACTGCCTTGGCTCCAGAAACTCACCGGCCTGTCTCCTGCCTTCCAAAGATCCTGCTCCAGCGACGCCTTCCAAAGGGACCAGCGACCTCGACATCCTCTGAGGACTGCCCCTGCTTCGAAAAGACAAGAAACTCCCGAGGACAGCGGACCTGCTCCAAGAAAAGCTGCAACTTTGTTTCCAGCAGCTTTAAAGAACCCTGCAAGCTCCCCGCAAGAAGCGTGAGACTTGCAACACTGCACCCGGCGACCCCGACTCGGCTGGTGGCGATCCAACACCTCAGGAGGGACCCCAGGACTACTCTAAGACTGTGAGTACAAAAACCTGTCCCCCCTGAGCCCCCACAGCGCCGCCTGCAGAGGGAATCCCGAGGCTTCCCCTGACCGCGACTCTTTGAATCCTAAGTCCTGACACCTGGGAGAGACCCTGCACCCGCAGCCCCCAGGACCCGAAGGACCGGACTTTCACTGGAGGAGTGACCCCCAGGAGTCCCTCTCCCTTGACCAAGTGGAGGTTTCCCCGAGGAACCCCCCCCTTGCCTGCCTGCAGCGCTGAAGAGATCCCTAGATCTCCCATTGACTTCCATTACAAACCCGACGCTTGTTTCTACACTGCACCCGGCCGCCCCCGCGCTGCTGAGGGTGAAATTTCTGTGTGGGCTTGTGTCCCCCCCGGTGCCCTACAAAACCCCCCTGGTCTGCCCTCCGAAGACGCGGGTACTTACCTGCCAGCAGACCGGAACCGGGGCACCCCCTTCTCTCCATTCTAGCCTATGTGTTTTGGGCACCACTTTGAACTCTGCACCTGACCGGCCCTGAGCTGCTGGTGTGGTGACTTTGGGGTTGCTCTGAACCCCCAACGGTGGGCTACCTTGGACCAAGAACTAAGCCCTGTAAGTGTCTTACTTACCTGGTTAACCTAACAAATACTTACCTCCCCTAGGAACTGTGAAAATTGCACTGTGTCCACTTTTAAAACAGCTATTTGTGAATAACTTGAAAAGTATACATGCAATTTTGATGATTTGAAGTTCCTAAAGTACTTACCTGCAATACCTTTCGAATGAGATATTACATGTAGAATTTGAACCTGTGGTTCTTAAAATAAACTAAGAAAAGATATTTTTCTATATAAAAACCTATTGGCTGGATTTGTCTCTGAGTGTGTGTACCTCATTTATTGTCTATGTGTATGTACAACAAATGCTTAACACTACTCCTTGGATAAGCCTACTGCTCGACCACACTACCACAAAATAGAGCATTAGTATTATCTATTTTTACCACTATTTTACCTCTAAGGGGAACCCTTGGACTCTGTGCATGCTATTCCTTACTTTGAAATAGCACATACAGAGCCAACTTCCTACATTGGTGGATCAGCGGTGGGGTACAAGACTTTGCATTTGCTGGACTACTCAGCCAATACCTGATCACACGACAAATTCCAAAATTGTCATTAGAAATTCATTTTTGCAATTTGAAATTTTTCTAAATTCTTAAAAGTCCTGCTAGGGCCTTGTGTGTTAAGTCCCTGTTTAGCATTGTCTTTTAGAGTTTAAAAGTTTGTTAAAAGTTTGAAATTAGATTCTAGAAACAGTTTTAGATTCTTTAAAAAGTCTTCCAACTTTTAGCAAAATAATGTCTGATACAGAGATGAATGTGGTGGAACTCGACACCACACCTTACCTCCATCTTAAGATGAGGGAGCTAAGGTCTCTCTGTAATATCAAAAAAATAACCATTGGCTCCAGACCTACCAAAATTCAGCTCCAGGAGCTGTTGGCAGAGTTTGAAAAAGCCAACCCCTCTGATGATGACATCACAGAGGAAGAAATTAGTGACTTGGAGGCCAATGTCCCTCCTCCAGTCCTAAATAGGGAGAACAGGACCCCTCAAGTCCTGTCTCCAACTGTGTTAGTCAGAAATGGTGAGTCCCTCACAGGAGGGTCCCACATTTCTGAAATCACTGAGGATGCTCTCAGTGAAGATGACCTCCTGTTAGCCAGGATGGCCAAAAGATTGGCTTTAGAGAGACAGCTCCTAGCCATAGAAAGGGAAAGACAAGAGATGGGCCTAGGACCCATCAATGGTGGCAGCAATATAAATAGGGTCAGAGATTCTCCTGACATGTTAAAAATCCCCAAAGGGATTGTGACAAAATATGAAGATGGTGATGACATCACCAAATGGTTCACAGCTTTTGAGAGGGCTTGTGTAACCAGAAAAGTGAACAGGTCTCACTGGGGTGCTCTCCTTTGGGAAATGTTCACTGGAAAGTGTAGGGATAGACTCCTCACACTCTCTGGAAAAGATGCAGAATCTTATGACCTCATGAAGGGTACCCTGATTGAGGGCTTTGGATTCTCCACTGAGGAGTACAGGATTAGGTTCAGGGGGGCTCAAAAATCCTCGAGCCAGACCTGGGTTGACTTTGTTGACTACTCAGTGAAAACACTAGATGGTTGGATTCAAGGCAGTGGTGTAAGTAATTATGATGGGCTGTACAATTTATTTGTGAAAGAACACCTATTGAGTAATTGTTTCAATGATAAACTGCATCAGCATCTGGTAGACCTAGGACCAATTTCTCCCCAAGAATTGGGAAAGAAGGCGGACCATTGGGTCAAGACAAGGGTGTCCAAGACTTCAACAGGGGGTGACCAAAAGAAAGGGGTCACAAAGACTCCCCAGGGGAAGGGTGATGAGACAACCAAAACTAAAAATAGTAAAGAGTCTTCTACAGGCCCCCAAAAACCTGCACAGGAGGGTGGGCCCAGAGCCTCTTCACAAAACAATGGGTACAAGGGTAAAAACTTTGATCCCAAAAAGGCCTGGTGTCATAGCTGTAAACAGCATGGACACCAAACCGGAGACAAGGCCTGTCCCAAGAAAGGTTCCACTCCAAACTCCCATCCAGGTAACACTGGTATGGCTAGTCTCCAAGTGGGATCAACAGTGTGCCCAGAGCAAATCAGGGTCCACACTGAAGCTACTCTAGTTTCTGAGGGTGGGGTGGATTTAGCCACACTAGCTGTCTGGCCGCCTAACATGCAAAAATACAGACAGCAACTCTTAATTAATGGGACTAGAATAGAGGGCCTGAGGGATACAGGTGCCAGTGTCACCATGGTGACAGAGAAACTGGTTTCCCCTGGCCAATACCTGACTGGAAAAACTTACACAGTCACCAACGCTGACAATCAGAGAAAAGTACATCCCATGGCAATGGTTACTTTAGAATGGGGAGGGGTCAATGGCCTGAAACAGGTGGTGGTCTCCTCAAATATCCCAGTGGACTGTCTGCTTGGAAATGACCTGGAGTCCTCAGCATGGGCTGAGGTAGAACTAAAAAACCCATGCAGCAATGCTGGGTATCCCTGAACTGGTGTGTGTGAAAACAAGAGCACAATGCAAGGCACAGGGTGAACAAGTAGAGCTGGAGTCTGGAAGAATGGCCCAGCCTACCAAGAGAACAGGAAAGTCAGTTGGGAAACCAACTACAACACAGCAAAAGAAAGGGAACCTCTCTTCTCAGGAAGAAGTTCTGCCCTCTGAGGGAACTGAGCCTTTGGAGCTTGAACCTTACCAGGTTGAGCTCTTAGGCCCAGGGGGACCCTCAAGGGAGGAGCTGTGTAAGGGACAAGAAACCTGTCCCTCTCTTGAAGGCCTTAGGCAGCAAGCTGCTGAAGAGTCCAAAGGCAAGAAAAATGGAACACATAGGGTCTATTGGGAAGATGGACTCCTGTACACTGAGGCCAGAGACCCCAAACCTGGTGCCACTAGGAGAGTGGTAGTGCCTCAGCTGTTCAGGAAGTTCATCCTAACATTGGCCCATGACATTCCCCTTGCTGGACATTTGGGACAAACCAAGACGTGGGAGAGGTTAGTCAACCACTTCTACTGGCCCAATATGTCCAACATGGTTAAGGAGTTTTGCCTCTCCTGCCCCACCTGTCAAGCCAGTGGTAAGACAGGTGGGCATCCACAGGCCCCCCTCATTCCACTTCCAGTGGTGGGGTTTCCCTTTGAAAGAGTGGGTGTGGACATAGTTGGTCCACTAGAACCTCCCACAGCCTCAGGAAATATGTATATCCTGGTAGTAGTGGATCATGCTACCAGGTATCCTGAAGCTATTCCCCTTAGGTCGACTACTGCCCCTGCAGTAGCCAAGGCCCTCATTGATATCTTTACCAGAGTGGGTTTCCCTAAGGAGGTGGTGTCTGACAGAGGTACCAACTTCATGTCAGCATACCTAAAGCACATGTGGAATGAGTGTGGAGTGACTTATAAATTCACTACACCATACCATCCACAAACTAATGGCTTGGTTGAGAGATTCAACAAGACATTAAAAGGCATGATCATGGGGCTCCCAGAAAAACTCAAAAGGAGATGGGATGTCCTCTTGCCATGTCTGCTTTTCGCTTACAGAGAGGTGCCACAGAAGGGAGTAGGATTCTCACCCTTTGAACTTCTGTTTGGTCATCCTGTAAGGGGACCACTTGCCCTTGTTAAAGAAGGCTGGGAGAGACCTCTCCATGAGCCTAAACAGGACATAGTGGACTATGTACTTGGCCTTCGCTCTAGAATGGCAGAGTACATGGAAAAGGCAACCAAAAACCTTGAGGCCAGCCAACAGCTCCAGAAGTTTTGGTATGACCAAAAGGCTGCACTGGTTGAGTTCCAACCAGGGCAGAAAGTCTGGGTTCTGGAGCCTGTGGCTCCCAGGGCACTCCAGGACAAATGGAGTGGCCCTTACCCAGTGCTAGAAAGGAAGAGTCAGGTCACCTACCTGGTGGACCTGGGCACAAGCAGGAGCCCCAAGAGGGTGATCCATGTGAACCGCCTTAAGCTCTTCCATGACAGGGCTGATGTGAATCTGTTGATGGTAACAGATGAGGATCAGGAGGCAGAGAGTGAACCTCTCCCTGATCTTCTGTCATCAGACCCAAAAGATGGCACAGTAGATGGAGTGATCTACTCAGACACCCTCTCTGGCCAACAGCAAGCTGATTGTAGGAGAGTCCTACAACAGTTTCCTGAACTCTTCTCCTTAACCCCTGGTCAGACACACCTGTGTACCCATGATGTGGACACAGGAGACAGCATGCCTGTCAAAAACAAAATCTTTAGACAGTCTGACCATGTTAAGGAAAGCATCAAGGTGGAAGTCCACAAGATGCTGGAATTGGGAGTAATTGAGTGCTCTGACAGCCCCTGGGCTAGCCCAGTGGTCTTAGTCCCCAAACCTCACACCAAAGATGGAAAGAAAGAGATGAGGTTTTGTGTGGACTACAGAGGGCTCAATTCTGTCACCAAGACAGATGCTCATCCAATTCCAAGAGCTGATGGGCTCATAGATAAATTAGGTGCTGCCAAATTCTTAAGTACCTTTGACTTGACAGCAGGGTACTGGCAAATAAAAATGGCACCTGGAGCAAAAGAGAAAACAGCATTCTCCACACCTGATGGGCATTATCAGTTTACTGTTATGCCCTTTGGTTTAAAGAATGCCCCTGCCACCTTCCAAAGGTTGGTGAATCAAGTCCTTGCTGGTTTGGAGTCCTTTAGCACAGCTTATCTTGATGATATTGCTGTCTTTAGCTCCACCTGGCAGGATCACCTGGTCCACCTGAAGAAGGTTTTGAAGGCTCTGCAATCTGCAGGCCTCTCTATCAAGGCATCCAAATGCCAGATAGGGCAGGGAACTGTGGTTTACTTGGGACACCTTGTAGGTGGAGGCCAAGTTCAGCCACTCCAACCCAAGATCCAGACTATTCTGGACTGGGTAGCTCCAAAAACCCAGACTCAAGTCAGGGCATTCCTTGGCTTGACTGGGTATTACAGGAGGTTTGTGAAGGGATATGGATCCATTGTGACAGCCCTCACTGAACTCACCTCCAAGAAAATGCCCAAGAAAGTGAACTGGACTGTGGAATGCCAACAGGCCTTTGACACCCTGAAACAGGCAATGTGCTCAGCACCAGTTCTAAAAGCTCCAGATTATTCTAAGCAGTTCATTGTGCAGACTGATGCCTCTGAACATGGGATAGGGGCAGTTTTGTCCCAAACAAATGATGATGGCCTTGACCAGCCTGTTGCTTTCATTAGCAGGAGGTTACTCCCCAGGGAGCAGCGTTGGAGTGCCATTGAGAGGGAGGCCTTTGCTGTGGTTTGGTCCCTGAAGAAGCTGAGACCATACCTCTTTGGGACTCACTTCCTAGTTCAAACTGACCACAGACCTCTCAAATGGCTGATGCAAATGAAAGGTGAAAATCCTAAACTGTTGAGGTGGTCCATCTCCCTACAGGGAATGGACTTTATAGTGGAACACAGACCTGGGACTGCCCATGCCAATGCAGATGGCCTTTCCAGGTTCTTCCACTTAGAAAATGAAGACTCTCTTGGGAAAGGTTAGTCTCGTCCTCTTTCGTTTGGGGGGGGGGTTGTGTAAGGAAATGCCTCCTTGGCATGGTTGCCCCCTGACTTTTTGCCTTTGCTGATGCTATGTTTACAATTGAAAGTGTGCTGAGGCCTGCTAACCAGGCCCCAGCACCAGTGTTCTTTCCCTAACCTGTACTTTTGTATCCACAATTGGCAGACCCTGGCATCCAGATAAGTCCCTTGTAACTGGTACTTCTAGTACCAAGGGCCCTGATGCCAAGGAAGGTCTCTAAGGGCTACAGCATGTCTTATGCCACCCTGGAGACCTCTCACTCAGCACAGACACACTGCTTGCCAGCTTGTGTGTGCTAGTGAGAACAAAACGAGTAAGTCGACATGGCACTCCCCTCAGGGTGCCATGCCAGCCTCTCACTGCCTATGCAGTATAGGTAAGACACCCCTCTAGCAGGCCTTACAGCCCTAAGGCAGGGTGCACTATACCATAGGTGAGGGTACCAGTGCATGAGCATGGTACCCCTACAGTGTCTAAACAAAACCTTAGACATTGTAAGTGCAGGGTAGCCATAAGAGTATATGGTCTGGGAGTCTGTCAAACACGAACTCCACAGCCCCATAATGGCTACACTGAAAACTGGGAAGTTTGGTATCAAACTTCTCAGCACAATAAATGCACACTGATGCCAGTGTACATTTTATTGTAAAATACACCCCAGAGGGCACCTTAGAGGTGCCCCCTGAAAACTTAACCGACTGTCTGTGTAGGCTGACTAGTTCCAGCAGCCTGCCACACCAGAGACATGTTGCTGGCCCCATGGGGAGAGTGCCTTTGTCACTCTGAGGCCAGTAACAAAGCCTGCACTGGGTGGAGATGCTAACACCTCCCCCAGGCAGGAGCTGTGACACCTGGCGGTGAGCCTCAAAGGCTCACCCCTTTGTCACAGCCCAGCAGGGCACTCCAGCTTAGTGGAGTTGCCCGCCCCCTCCGGCCACGGCCCCCACTTTTGGCGGCAAGGCTGGAGGGAACAAAGAAAGCAACAAGGAGTCACTGGCCAGTCAGGACAGCCCCTAAGGTGTCCTGAGCTGAAGTGACTCTAACTTTTAGAAATCCTCCATCTTGCAGATGGAGGATTCCCCCAATAGGGTTAGGATTGTGACCCCCTCCCCTTGGGAGGAGGCACAAAGAGGGTGTACCCACCCTCAGGGCTAGTAGCCATTGGCTACTAACCCCCCAGACCTAAACACGCCCTTAAATTTAGTATTTAAGGGCTACCCTGAACCCTAGAAAATTAGATTCCTGCAACTACAAGAAGAAGGACTGCCTAGCTGAAAAACCCCTGCAGAGGAAGACCAGAAGACGACAACTGCCTTGGCTCCAGAAACTCACCGGCCTGTCTCCTGCCTTCCAAAGATCCTGCTCCAGCGACGCCTTCCAAAGGGACCAGCGACCTCGACATCCTCTGAGGACTGCCCCTGCTTCGAAAAGACAAGAAACTCCCGAGGACAGCGGACCTGCTCCAAGAAAAGCTGCAACTTTGTTTCCAGCAGCTTTAAAGAACCCTGCAAGCTCCCCGCAAGAAGCGTGAGACTTGCAACACTGCACCCGGCGACCCCGACTCGGCTGGTGGCGATCCAACACCTCAGGAGGGACCCCAGGACTACTCTAAGACTGTGAGTACAAAAACCTGTCCCCCCTGAGCCCCCACAGCGCCGCCTGCAGAGGGAATCCCGAGGCTTCCCCTGACCGCGACTCTTTGAATCCTAAGTCCTGACACCTGGGAGAGACCCTGCACCCGCAGCCCCCAGGACCCGAAGGACCGGACTTTCACTGGAGGAGTGACCCCCAGGAGTCCCTCTCCCTTGACCAAGTGGAGGTTTCCCCGAGGAACCCCCCCCCTTGCCTGCCTGCAGCGCTGAAGAGATCCCTAGATCTCCCATTGACTTCCATTACAAACCCGACGCTTGTTTCTACACTGCACCCGGCCGCCCCCGCGCTGCTGAGGGTGAAATTTCTGTGTGGGCTTGTGTCCCCCCCGGTGCCCTACAAAACCCCCCTGGTCTGCCCTCCGAAGACGCGGGTACTTACCTGCCAGCAGACCGGAACCGGGGCACCCCCTTCTCTCCATTCTAGCCTATGTGTTTTGGGCACCACTTTGAACTCTGCACCTGACCGGCCCTGAGCTGCTGGTGTGGTGACTTTGGGGTTGCTCTGAACCCCCAACGGTGGGCTACCTTGGACCAAGAACTAAGCCCTGTAAGTGTCTTACTTACCTGGTTAACCTAACAAATACTTACCTCCCCTAGGAACTGTGAAAATTGCACTGTGTCCACTTTTAAAACAGCTATTTGTGAATAACTTGAAAAGTATACATGCAATTTTGATGATTTGAAGTTCCTAAAGTACTTACCTGCAATACCTTTCGAATGAGATATTACATGTAGAATTTGAACCTGTGGTTCTTAAAATAAACTAAGAAAAGATATTTTTCTATATAAAAACCTATTGGCTGGATTTGTCTCTGAGTGTGTGTACCTCATTTATTGTCTATGTGTATGTACAACAAATGCTTAACACTACTCCTTGGATAAGCCTACTGCTCGACCACACTACCACAAAATAGAGCATTAGTATTATCTATTTTTACCACTATTTTACCTCTAAGGGGAACCCTTGGACTCTGTGCATGCTATTCCTTACTTTGAAATAGCACATACAGAGCCAACTTCCTACATATGGGAACATTTTTTTCATAAATTATAAAAATAGGGCATGTCATGCCCCTCTGAGCCCGAGTTTCAGAGTCGGTGTAGATGGCACTGCTGATGGCTGATGATATCTTTTGCCAGGATGTCTCGGTTAACAGAAATACTGTTTTCTTAAAAAGACATAGAAAATGGTTTCCTTATTTAGGCATAACTTGCATGCTTGGAGACCAGACGGCTCAGTGAGTTGAAGCTGCCTCTGAAACTTACAGGTTACAAGTTTGAATGCAGGCAAGGCCGACACAGTCCTCTGTGCTTCCTAGGTCGATACATTAAGTACCATATATTAGTAACCATTTCCTTATGATACCTTTCCAAAAGCAGCAAGTGTAACCATAACATTTCCAGGTAGGTTAAGCACAGTATACATGCCATTTTAAAGATGGTTATGCAATAATTAAGCATGGAGGATTTACACATTGTCAAAAGTGTATACATTTTTAACTTTATTGTATACTGCCTTTTTCACATTTCGCCTTTGAGAGGATGGTGGGATGTGTTTAACTTAAGTTTGAGGAGTGCACCAATCTTATGTGCCCTTAATTTCTCAGAAGTCTTTGTGGTTCGCTAGAGTTTAAAAGTGTCTAAAAGTTCTTAGCTGTGGCGCTGCTGAAACTGCAAGTATCTGTCAGCCCAGACCTTTGCCAGTAAGCCTACTTGCACTGTGATTGCCGACAGCTACGAGCAACCTGCTACTAAATTTAGCGTAATCTAAGGCCACAATAAAACAAGTGGGCGCTGTGAAGAAAACACAAGACCACGGAGGGCGGGAGGGGCAGGGCAAACGGGGAGAGGGAAGACTAACTATAGGAGTGCAAAAAATAAAATCCATAGCCCTGAGATATTGTGTGCCCAACAGTAGCTGTTATACAGCTTTCATCCTTCTTAACAATTTTTTAGATAAACAAACAAGCACGGTCTGGAAAATGAACGACACAGGAGGGGGAAGTGAACAACGCCAAAGGGTAGCAAGCAATGATATGGGACCTGGTAAGAGGCAGCAAGGCTAGGGAGGGTGGCATGGGTGGTGCAAACGAGAGCGGGGAGAGGGAAGACTGCAAATCACTGGTAGGAGTTCTAAAACAAGTGGGGGCCATGCAATAATGAAGCATTGTGCCCAGCCTCGTAGGTTCTAAAAGCATATCATGAATTAAAGTTTTTTTACACAGCATACACTGCTATGACAAATGACATCAGCTGAGCGTTTCGTGGAGACGAGCCAAGTGAGCCGAAATGAACCACTGCGGATATGTATTAAAACACGAGCCGGAAACTGACAAATCACGTCAAGGCAAAAGAAAAAAGTAGTGCACTCACACTAAGGTATATGGGCGACCGTGCAAAAATCCATGTAACAGGGTCAGTCTCCAGGGCGGGAACAAAGCAGCCAAGAGGTGGGACAAAAGTAAAGCATTTACCAAAGAAACCCACGGAATTTTGAAAGGCAGGCCAAGGCACGAATCAAAGTGATGGGAGTCTGATGGGCATGGTGAAAGGCCACAGATGTATAATCCAGCATGTCAAGAGACAGCGCCTAGGCTCAACCCAAAAACAAGGAGAAATAAACATATTTCTCCTTGCTATGCCTCCCCTGGGATGGTGTAGCATTTTGACGCATTCCTTAGTCTACGACTAATGGTAAATCTGGGAATGCACCAAAATCCATGCACAGATGCGTGCGAACATCCATGCTGCACCCCTGGAACGCCTCCCTGGGGCTGATTAACCTAGCCATATTTATCAAGCCATGCTTGATATGTCAGTTAGGACTGGATCCACATGGATTCTCCAGGGGTGTAACGCAGGCTCTGCAGCCTGTGCGGCACAGGTGGCCTTCTACTTTTTTGGCGGGCCCCAACTGTTCTGGGGGCCTCCATTCAGCCCAAGGCCAGTTAGTATGTGTGCGAGCTGGGAGACACCCGGGCCTGCATCATTTTCTGTAGGAGGGGCTCAATTTTTAAAGTAAATTCTTTTAATGTATGTGCATGAATCTTAGTTGAATTTCATAATGCTCTGGCAGAGAGTCAACCCTCTTGCAGAACTGGTCACCCAGAAATGTAACTATCTTTTTACTAATTTATTTATTTCCATGTACAGAGAAGTTAATGATACTCTTCAAAAGGTAAAAAGTTTGAGTAGGTCAAGTTTCTTAACACTGTCCAAATTTGGTGAACACACTATGCTAAGCATCACAACCACCAGGAAATGTTTTAGCATTGTTCAGTGTACTCAGGACTCAATGTATCTTTTTGATTAAGGAGGTAGTTGTACTCGTTCTGGTCAGGCAGGTGAAATGAGGATAATTCAAAAATATAGTTTCATATACAGACGCAGTTATACCCATTCTGGAAAGGCAGGCAAAATAGTAATGATTAGTCAATAATATCATTTTTCATACAGCAGTTTTTCTGTATGCATTAAAATTCTTCAGCATCCAATAGCCAGTTGCATACTTAAGGGGGTCTGGCTCGTTGTTATGCTGTTCGGTGAAGGACTTGAAGGCCAAAAACATGCAACATGAAACAGATAATTAGTAGCCCAAAAACCCAAGAGCTATTTGGGGTGTGATCTGCTTTGAATACATGGGGGCGAGGCATGAGACAGAGAACTGTGCACTCACTTTTCTTTCTCTGTCTGTTTTCCCCTACCTACTTACATTTACAGTAGCTCCAAGTTCAACCCATTGAAATTCTTGACAAACAGACGGAGAACAACTATCTTTGAGTACCAAAGCTCCACTGTTTTACCTAACCAATTTATTTAGACTTTGTCATTTTAATATCACTTCTTTGGCAAACAGGCATTTCTGCCCAGAAGAAGAAAAATCCAGAGTAGTCTGTTAGCAGAATCAATGTTTAAATCAATGTCATCAAATTAAGCTTATGGTTGACCAGACTATGATTTGAACAAGCTAAATCAATTGAAAATCAATCAATCAACCAACAAATTAATATATACATGCATAATCCAATGTTTTTTATTTTAAGAGCACCACCCAACGAACCCTGTGTCTTTAGTTCACTCTTCCGGATTCTTTCTATCCCTGCATTCTCCTTTTAATTTAGCTTCTCATCATTCTCTTCCTGCCCCTTTTCTCATTTTTTCCTTTTCTTTCTTTTGCTCTCATTCAAGTCTGATGATGAAAAATAGGTCACAATCAAAATCTGTAGAGGAAAATAAGTCCCGGCCCCTTAGAAAGAGTGCTGGTGCCTACCACCTTCAACCACCTGCATAAATCAAGCGCTGCAAGTCTTGAGTGCTGATCTCATCTCCATTTTAGCTTAGTGACCTAACTGAGCCAAATTCGACTTCTTCCGACCTATTCTAATATCCTATTTTTAAAGGAGTCATGATACAATATGTCTTTCCCTGTTTTTGTCTTTTTAGGCTGGGTTCAATGGAGGAAACAGCACTAATTATTTCAGTATTCCAGGATCCAGATCACTAGAAATCATCAACATCAAAGACACCACAAATGTAAATTTTCCGGGTCGCTGGATGTTCAAAATCGATGGAAAGGAAATTGATCCTGCCAATGGATGTAGTCTGAGAGGTACATACATGACCAATCCCAATCTCTTAACAATTTCTTATCTACATCCTATGAAAACTTCAAATTACAACGCAGATGCCTCATTTGAGGGGCAGCAGGCCACCACGGATTACCTGTGCATGCTGCTATCTATGATGTATCAATATTTTTACAGGCGTAATTCCACTCACACACATGACACCCTGTATCACACTTATGATACTTTAACAGAACAAAACACATTTGTGATTAAGTAACAATTTTGTGACACATAACTGTATCAAGAAGGAACTTTTAAGAAAAGGGGAGTGAAAGTACTAATTTTGCCACTGACGTTTTGCTAAGGTGACAACGCCGCTAGGTTTTGCAATTGTGCAAACAACTCTTTTTACTAGGACATTTTCACATTAAAAGTCCAACTGCTGTAAGGAAAGACAACAAACCTTCCTATTTTATAATGTTAGAGTCATAATCTGCATGTAACTGGGTATTTATCAGTTACAGCTAAACACAATTGATAGATTTCCTTGGTGTAAGTCTAGGACTTTTGTCAATAGTTAAACAAGTCTAAAAGTCTGTGACAATTAGGTGTTGGTCTACTTATCGGGCATTTGTCACACATTCTATTAATCAAACGTTCACCTCAACAATCCAGTGCATTAGTATTAAAAATAGAACAGCCATTTTCTAATCTTGGGGAGGGTGGGGTGGGGAGGTCTTCCTGTTGAAACTCCGAGCTCGATTATGAGCGCTCAGAGGGTTAAATGACATTTTCTGCACCCTATTAGTATTGACCAGGGGTCAGCATTTATTGGGTGAAAAGGCATAGCTATTACAATTTAATCCCTTCAAAATGTGACAAAATATGCAGATTTTTACAATTTCTGCACCAAATCTGCATGTCCTTAGGTGTTATAAACATTGCATCACTTGTAATTGAGATCACTTCACAATGATGTGTTCACAAACTGATGGTAAATAACAGAAACATTGTAATAGATACATTTTTGTTCACCAAGCGGGTCTTCTGGAAATTACACAAATTGGGCCTCACAAACTTCAAAGGGCATCACTCATAATTTATTTAACCTATCTGGGAAAGATGGCTATTACATGTTTTATATTGCTACTGATCAATCCTCCTCTGACCTGCTCACGTGGAGTGATTTCCTTGTCAGCTTATTCTCCTTTCTCATGATGTGATTGTAAGAAAAAGTATCCCGCAGCCAACATATCAAAACTGAAATCTACCTGTCTCTAAATAATGCAATTTAAGAATTGAAAGTCAAGAACAGAGGAAGAGGTTCTGATGTATTATGGAGGTCATTCAGGCCTTACGGGCCAGATACGAGAAAGCGTGACCCCTACTTTGATTTTGTGCATGTGTGAGGTGTGTGCTAGTGAGAGACTGGCAGAGCAGAGATGTCTGGAAGGTTGGTGGAAGGGAATGCAGCTATTGAGGTAGGCAGGGCCAGTGTTGTGGAGAGCTTTGTAGGTGTAATTAGTTCCTATGAAGAGATTAAAAATCCTTCAAGAGATCCTGGGGTCACCAATCTAGACAACAGTAGTCTATAAGCCATTTGTCTATTTAATACATGATGAATGCATGTATCACTATGCACATGACATGTTTCCTTGACCCTACTTCCTTCTGGTAATGGCTAATCATAATTGTAATTCTTATATTATATAGGGCAGTTTCTCCGTCAAGGCGAGACCTTCTCTGAAAGTGCCAATTGCTCCACAAAGTGCCGTTGCTTGGATTACAACAATGAGATCTTCTGTCAGGAGTCTGTGTGTGGGCCATATGAGGTTTGCGAACCCAAGGACCGATTTTTCCAGTGCTTGCCAGTGGAGAGTAGCACCTGCGTGATCTTCGGAGACCCCCATTACCACACCTTCGATGGACTTCTGTTTCATTTCCAGGGCTCCTGCTCTTACTTGCTGGCTCGTCAGTGCTGGCAGACTGCTAACCTCCCATTCTTTAGTGTGGAGGCCAAAAATGAAAACCGCGGAAGCTCGTCTGTTTCCTGGTTGAAGGATATCTTGTTGGAAGTGTACTCCTATAGCATTGTCATCCCTAAGGGCAGCTTTGGGAAAGTCAAGGTGAGGCAAATGGGCAGACTGACTTGTATAGAAATATTGAGGTTTTACTCATCAGATTCTCAACTAGTAGATAACAACTGTTATTTCTGATTGTGGATTGTCTACAAGTAGGGCAGACTTTTCAAAGTCCTATATATTGGGCTAGAGATGAAAGCATAGGTACAGGCAAAATGTTGGTCATGTGCCAGGTGGGAAGCAGGCACAAAGTTCCACTCACCAGTGCTGCACACCCATCTTTAGTCGTGGACACAATTTAGAAGTAAAAACACATCTAGGTTGTATATTTATTTCAGATTTATTGCACAGCAGCATCAAAAGAAAACATGTTTTAAGTTTAACTGTAAACAACAGGATTAGCAGCACCAGCACAAACTGTTGGGATTTTGTGCAGAATATTTTTGAATCTCAAAAAGGTTAGAATTTTATGAAAATGATAGTAATAAGTGTATGGGTTGTAAATTGACATGTGAATGACTCCATAAATGTCAGCTATTTCATCAGAAAGGACTGTAAGTCTGGGAAAGAGGTGGCCAAATGTTATACAGTTGCCAGAAATGCTACTTCCTCTGCCCAGTTCTATCAAGATATTAGATACAAGCCTGTCAGTGAGATCCCTGATTTCCTCTTCAATCCTACTTTCTTGGCTGCCGCCTTTTAAGAAAGGTGTGCACTGGTTTTACTGTGGTAGGCACCCATGACCATACTCTAGTTTGAATGTTTTAATACTCTCACATCAATTTAATCTACGTGAGTTTACACTAAATGCTTATCAGGTTGATTAGTCTTTGGATCAGATTCAATAAAGCCCTTTGTAGGGATCACATAATCCCACAGAAATATATAATTTTGTAGAAAGTAACTAAATATAACTTATATATAGTTCAACCAATGTATTAGAGTTGTATAATCAAGTTGTTAAATCTATTTAGAACCATTTCAATCTACATTGACTCAGATATAGTTATTCATTTGCTACACCAATTCATTTAATGGGAAGCAGGCATGATCAAGTCTCAGCACTTTGTGAAGGTTCTTACAGGTCAGCACCAATGTGTGACAAATAAGGATTGATAAGCAAATTTGAATGATATTGTGCCTTTTAGGAATGACAGCCTAAAATTGTGGTTTATGGAGTAGTTCTATCAAAATATTTCATAAAGTCATAAAAGATTGCCATTCCTTTTTTAAGGAGGACAACATTTTAGGTGACATCGTGATTTACTATTTGTGATTTCTCTGAATACAAAAGGCTTGTGCTTCATTGTGATCGAGGACCATTGATGATTACCTACTGACTAACCAAGGTGGCTTGCTTTATAAACCAGGAAGCCTGTCTTAAAGTAAAATCTGCAGGAGACAGTGTGGGGTAGCTAGGAGTGGAGTGTGGCTGCCATATTATCACACACCTGAAATATAGGCTGATGGATGCAGGAGGCCTTAAGCGGGAGGAGATGGCACTATTAGGAATAAGAGTAGTCAAATAGCAACAGACTACTGTACACATTCATTGATATCACAATACCTAAAACTGCAGTGTGGATGGCTGTGGTGGGAATGCATTTTAATTTTCTGTACTGAAGTGTTGTTGAATCAACTGACTAGTCTAATTATTTGGCTTGGTAGGCTAGAGAGGAAATGGTTGGTATGTCTGCAATTTCACATAGGTGTTGCCGCATGGCTGCATGAGGAAGTGGAAGCCTGTCCTGTCTTGAATTCTGACCTCGGTCAGAAGTTCAAGGCCCTCCTCCACCTGCAGGCTTCTGCCTGGACCTCATCCCTGGTGCCTAGTGGGAGAGCTCTGTTCTTCTGCTGGGCTGCCCTCTGTCTCTTTTCTCTTTTCTCCTCCTTTTTCTCTTAGTGTGCTGGTTTTGGGCCTTTCGCTTTCTGCGTTTTCCTCTTTATTTGCCTCTTTCCCTTTTCTCCTCCTTTTTCCTTGTAGTGTGCTGTTTCTGTGCTTTTCACTTTCTGCGCTTTCCTCCTCACCCCTCTCATTCTCACATCTCTCTCTCCTCACTCACTCTCATCGCCGCTGCTTCCCCGCAGCCCGCCCCTTCTCTTTCTCATTCTCCCCGCCGCTGCTGCCCCCCCTATTTTCGTGCCATTTCTTGCTCCCGCCTCCCAGCTGCCCTCTCCTCCTGCCTCCCTACTTACTGGCAATGGCAAGCCTGTCTGCGCCCATCTGCGCCCATCTGCGCCCATCTGCGCCGCGACCGCGACCAGTGCAAGGACTCCTGGACTTCTCCCCCACCACTGCTACATGCCAGCAGCACTCATCGCAGTCAACCCGGGACACAAAAACAACTGTAAGCAGGCATCTGCAAATAACACCAATGGACCCTTCATCTGTCGCCTCTGCAAATTCACCAGTCTCTGTCACTCAAGCCCACCCCCGAGGAGCCACAAAGCGGATTACAGCCTCAGATGTATCCTGATCAACACTTGCTCCATCCACAGGCACGCCATCGAACTCTGGAACCTCATCGACACCACATCCCCGGATGTCACCTTCCTCACAAAAACATGGCTTAACCCCTCCTCGGCACCAGACATCGCCATCCCAGACAGCTACAAGATCATCCACAAAGACCGTATGAACAGCCCCGGGGGAGGCATCACCATTGTCCACAAAGAGTCTCTATGCCTCTCCACCAGCACTGAAGACTCCACAACCAACATGTAACTCCTCCACTTCCAGATCAGAACCAACCCTAACACCACTCTGCGAGGCACCCTCATCTACAGGCCGCCGGACCTCCGCCCCCTATTCTGCGACACCATCCCTGACCTAGCCACCACCCACGCTCTCACATCCAAGGCCTACATCCTACTGGGGGACCTCAACTTCCACCGGGAAAACCCAAACAACAACTCCACCCCTCTGATCGAAAACCTTGCCAACCTCAGACTCAAGCAGCTCGTCACTGCACCCGCTCACTCGGCCGGTCACACACTGGACTCCATCTTCTCCTCCAGCAACCATGTCTCTGTCACCCACACCACCAAACTCCAAAGGACCGACCACCGCCGCATTCAGTTAACCTTTAAAAAACCCATCGTTCGCCACCACGCTCCCCAACTTCCCTGCAGAAATAGGAACAATGTCACCGAAGCCCAGCTCACCGCCAGCCTCAACGTAACACCCCCCCAAGCTGACGAAGATGTCAACACTGCTGCACACAACCTCCAAAATGGATCACCGACTGCACCAACACCCTTTCCCCCTCAAGACAGCCCACTACAGAGGCACAGCCTAGAAAGCAAACTGGTTCACGCCGCACTTAAAGAATCAAAGCAGGTCTGCAGATGTAAAGAGAGGAAACGGTGCACCGACAAGACTGCTGCACATCACAAAGCCCTCAAAAATGCTGTCAAACATCACCACTAGCTCATTAGGACCACCAAAAAACTTGCCCTGCAACAAAGCATTAATAAAAATGCCCACAACAGCAAGGAACATTTCACTGTCATCAAAGAGTTCCCCAACTCAACTGACATCCCCCAGTCGCAAGAACTCTGTGAAAACCTCGCCAACCACTTCCACCGCAAGATCGCAGACATTTATGACAGATTCACCACCCAGGGCCCCCCCACTGCTCTCACCACCAGCCCGTCGACCGCAGTGTCACCATGACCCCCCGCTCTCCTCCACTGGAACAACATCACCGACAATGAGACCCGCAAAATCATGGCAACCATCCACTCAGGAACACCCACCGACCCCTGCCCTCACCACATCTTCAACAAAGCCAGCATCATCATAACACCGAAACTCTGGCATATCATCGACCACTCCTTTGAAATCGCCACCTTCCCAGAGAGTTGGAAACATGCCGAGGTCAACCCTCTACTGAAGAAACCCACCGCCGACCCATCGGACTGCAAGAACTACGGGCCCATCTTCCTGCTCCCCTTTCCGGACAAAGTAATTGAGAAAGCAGTCAACAAACAACTCACCTCCTTCCTGGAAGCCAACAACATCCTGGACCCCTCTAAGTCAGGATTCAGATGCAACCATAGCACCGAGACTGCCCTCCTAACTGCCACAGAAGACATCCACGCCCTCCTCGACTGAGGCAAGACCGTCGCCCTCATCCTCCTGGACCTTTCTGCCACCTTCGACACAGTCTCACACGCTACGCACCCGTCTCCACAACACCGGCATCCGAGACTCAGCACTGCAGTGGCTCTCCTTGTTACTCACCGGCAGAACACAGAAGGTCCGAGTCCCCCCTTTATCTCGGAAGCCACCAAGATCAGCTGCGGCGTCCCCCAAGGATCCTCGCTGAGTCCCACCCTCTTCTACCTCTACATGACCCCACTGGCCACCATCGTCAGAAGCCACACACTCAACATCGTCTCCTACGCCGACAACACCCAACTGATAATCTCTCCCACCAACAACCCGACCACCACCAAGAACAATTTCCATGAAGGAATAAAAGCAGTCGCCGCATGGATGAAAGACAGTTGCCCTAAACTGAACTCAGACAAAACAGAAGTTCTCATCCTTGGCTCCACACCCTCCGACTGGAATGATTCCTGGTGGCCCACTGCCCTCGGAAACGCCCCCACTCCCGCTGACCATGCCCGCAACCTCGGGGTCATCATAGACTCATCACTCGCAATGGACTGACAGGTGAGCGCCATCTCATTGGGCTGCTTCCACACCCTGCGCATGCTTCAAAAAAATCTACAAGTGGATCCCTACCGAAGCAAGAAGGACAGTCACCCAGGCCTTCATCAGCAGCTGCCTCAACTACGGCAATGCACTCTATGCTAGAACCACCTCCAAGACCCAGGGAAGACTACAACGCATCCAGAACTCCTCTGCCCGTCTCATCAAGAACACCCCATGACACAGCCTCACCTCCACCCTTTTGAGAGACCTACACTGGCTGCCTATCAACAAGAGAATCACCTTCAAGCTCCTGACCCACGCCTACAAGGCCATACACAATGCCGGACCAGCCTACCTCAACCACACACTCTCCTTCTACACTCCTGCCAGACAACTCCGCTCCGCCGACTGGGCCCTCGCCAATGTCCCCCACATCCAGAAAACCACAACCGGTGGAAGATCCTTCTCCCACATTGCCTCCAAGCCCTGGAACACCCTCCCCAACCACCTCAGGCAGTCCCCCACCCTGTCACAGTTCAGGAAGGACCTCAAGACCTAGCTCTTCGACTGATCCTCAGCACCCCCCCCCCCCCACCATGAGACCCTCACAGGTGAGTAGTTGTGCTTTAGAAATCCCTGATTGATTGATTGATTGTCCAGAGATGGGAAGAGGTACAAAGCAGGAGTGACTGATCATTACCCTATTGCTATATAAGCATCTATTCTGGTGTCTTAAATCATTTTTTGATGGTGTCTTTAGTGTAAAGGTGTCCGTGAATTAAATTATGCTCTCTAAATTGTATCTCTCATCTATTCGTAAATTTTGTGACGTCTCCTGATTTCTTTCTTTGAATTAATTCTCAATTATTCTGATAGGACTACAAGGCGATTTGTGTCTCATATCAGGGCCATCTGAAGGCTCCTCACCTTCTTTCTAGCTAGATCTGCTGTTGCAAGATACAAAGTCTAGCTGTCTTTTGCTCACTGTATACTCCTGTACCATTAAATGGCATCAGTGCTTAAGTTAATTATGGAATCACAACATTTTGCGGAATGTTTCCTTACCAAGAATCCATTTGTTTAAACATAATTTTCTACTCAGAACAACCAAAAAGGTAACCTGAATTTGGTGGTAGATAGTTGTCACACGACTAATCTTGTCTGCCCTTTCCCTACCTGTGTTTGGCAGCACATCATGCTTGATTTAAAGCCATTTTCATAAATGTTCTACTCTTGCTCCTAAGGCCCGCCACAGCAGGCAATAAGCAGCTGTCACATGTACACTATGGCACTTCAAAATTGTTAATGGGATTAAAATCATGTACTCTTGTGTTTAAATAGCTACAGAGTTTATCTCACAACCACTCATGTGGTGGAAGCTAAAAGAATAACAATGCCTTAGCAATTTTCAAATGAGCACTAGAAGTACAGAGGAGTTCATCACTTGATGAAGTATCTGCCTCAAGACATTTCTAATTTCTTGCACCATCATCCTTTTTCTGACTCAGTCAATGAAGTGACATATTTGCCACTTGAAAGAAACTGAAGTAAGCTTATGAGACAGAGGCCTCTCCTGAAAGAAAAAAAAAGAAGTTCAATCTCTAGGAAAGATAGACACAAGTCAAAAGGCATGGAGAATGAATACAGAGAGAGTGATTTATGTGTAATATGAATATAGAAGTTTTGAGAAGCGGATGTAGTCAAGTATGGTCATAAATCGGACTATTGCTAGAGAGCATCAGGTCCACATGGGGAAATTGGAATCTTAATGACTTGGAATTGATATCACTTTTTGCACTACAAAAATAAATGTTCTTAGAGTGATTGGTATATGTCAACCTTTTATCAAAGTCAGGGTGTAGTCCATAGGACTGAATTGCAGCCTGTTAAAGAAGACTTTTATCTTCTCAACTTGGTGGTAATGCTAAAATTGCTATTAGATAATTCTGTTAGACGTAAGTGGAATAAGTGATTGTTATGATGTTGGTCATCTCTGGGTTACTATTATTAGTGTGTTGTTATGCTTGATGTTATAATCATTTCCATTATTAAAAGCAGTGTGAGAAGTAGCAAAACATGATTTTTTTTAAAAGCGTTTCATTCTTCGTGAAATTTTTAAACAATGAAAAGTTTTAAGAAATTTTAAACAAATCTTTTGCATAAGGAAGATTTACTTAAATAATCTCTGTAAAACCCACTTTTGTGCAGGAATTCTAACATTACTGAAAATGAGGCAAAATGAGAAACTATGTAATCTTTGTGAAGTTCAAGTAGTGTGAAATCTGTCAACTTGACTCCTTGTCTAGGGGGAAATTATTTATTATTATAAATTTAACACACTGTATGCCATATGTCATAATCTAATCCATTTGAGGTTTAAAGAAATCCTTTTATACCCAGACATACATAACCCTATGTTTCCTGGACTCTTGTCTTCATATCTTTTTGTCTGTCTAACTTGTTCTTCTGCTTTCATTCTAGGTAAACGACTTAGTGACTTCCCTCCCTGTTGTCTTGGAGCTTGGAGCAATTAAAATTTACCAAAGTGGGTTGTCAACAGCAGTAGAGACTGACTTTGGCCTCTTAGTAACCTATGATGGAGAACACTATGCCTCTATTTCTGTTCCGGGGACCTACATTAATGCCACTTGTGGGCTTTGTGGGAACTACAACAAGAACCCTCAGGATGACATTCTTCGTTCTGATGGCAGGCCAGCAGTATCTGTCCTGGATTTGGGTGAAAGCTGGAGGGTGTACCATCCAGATTGGCGATGCTCACCAGGCTGCATTGACAATTGTAGCTTCTGTGATGCTTCCACTGAATCTCTCTACTTTACTTCTAATTTCTGTGGATTTATCAATAAGACCAGTGGCCCATTGTGGGAGTGCGGTGCTGTGGTGGATCCCATGGCCTTTGTGCACAGCTGTGTGTATGACCTGTGTAGTTCTAGAGACAATACTAGCAGCCTCTGCCAGGCCATACAGGCATATGCTTTGGTATGCCAAGCTCTTGGAATTCCTGTTGGAGAATGGCGGACTCAAGTAGGGTGTGGTAAGTCAGACTGAAAACAATAATTCTGAAATAGCCACTTAATACACTTAGTAGAAAGCTAATGTAGTATGAAATATGAATCTGTAAAATATTTTGTTCAGTCTTTTAAGACTTGGAACTATCTATGAACTATTTAATAGGAATCCCATGGTGAGTCAAGCACTGACTGATCATTCTTAATCTATGTCTAGTTTTGGGTTTGATCTCCATGATCTTTCTTTTTTCTCTGAGACCATCCAATTATACACAGAATGTTTGAGCCATCTGAGAGTTGTTTTGTGTTAATCTTTTGCTAATGCATGTGATACCTCGAAGTGACAGCCTGGGTTGTTACATTATTCTGTCTGTGTTTTGGTCAAATCATTTTTATCCATGCCTAGGTGTTCCAATTCAGAGGAAGCATTCTCAGCTTTTAAATGGAGATTTGCTAGATTCTTGATATAATAATCAAAAGGTATTTGATACTGCACCAAACAGGGGTCACAGAGCTTTCTATGTTCACTATCACCATATGGCAAATAATCCTTCAATGTCTGCCACAGTATTTTCTTTGTTTACATCATCACTGAAGCTTCATACCTCTACCTTACATTTAACCTTTTGTCTATGGAAAAATACTCCTTTGAGTATCTTTTGAGTGTAATTTCCCAGGCAAGTACTCAGCTTCTTGACATCTTGTCCCTTTCGAGTTGTTATTATACGTGATATGTTGAAGGACTAATATGTAGTTAGGAGTGCCAAAACAGGGAGCTATTGACATCTATCTTCTGTTTTGCCAAGTTTATTTATCCTTGTGTGCTTTTCAGCAGTTTAACTAGGCGCCTTTTGCATGTCCTGACTGAGCTATAAACCTTTGATTTACAATGAGATCAAAAGACTTGAGTTGCTGTGGCCATTTCTCAAGGGGTGTTGGCAGTAGTTAACTTGACATTGGGTCCTGCCCTCCCATCCCCTCTTGCCTGAAGCTCTTTTCTTTAACTTATTCTAGGCAGGTCTCCCTTCTTGACTTCCAGTTGCTCTCAGACATATAGCAAGGCTCTGGCGCAGATTACCACTTTGTTAGTTCATAGCGCTCAAACACTTTAAATAGTTCTCTTTTTATGTAGTCCCACTACAACATTGTCTTCAGAGTACATGTATGGCAGCTGGAGGGGATCCACAGTATGAGTCTTTCCCTGCTCCTTCTTCAGGGAGGATATGCATCAGTTGTAGACATAAGCCACAATCACAAATACAGAAGCAGTGGAGTCTGCCGTCCACTGAAAAGGGTCTCTTGCTGCAGATGCAGTCCTCCTACTAATTTTGATCCTTCTCTGGGTGTTCAGGTGAGATTCCGCAGTGGGGCAGCCAGAGGTCATAGGTCATAGGCACATGAGAACAGCTGCATAGGTGTTCTCAGACATGTGGCACAGCTCCTGATTCCAGCTGCATAGTCCCCCTCAGGGACTGTCTTTGGTTGTGGCCTAACACACCGCTGGCACTGTATGCCGTTCTGGTGGCAGCAGCAATGTCCATCTCTGACACAGCTCATCACTGAAGTGAAAAAGTCCATCTCAGGCACAGCTTATCATTCCAGCAGGGCAGCCTGCCTTGGGCACAATCCATAGGCCATTGTTCCTGTCTGGAAGCAGTAGAACTGAGAGACTGAACATACACTTGTAAGGTCATGCAGGTGATGCTCCACTGTCTTCCTTCTCTAGCAGACTCACACACCACCAGAGATCAAGTTCTTTGCGGCTCATCAAGGATGTTCACACCTTTTGCTGGTTTTGGCATTATCCTTCACTCTTTCAAAAGGTAGCTTGGTTTCTAGGCTCTTTAGGACAGAGGCACAGCTTCTTCCATCAATGCAAGCCTTCATCTGATGCCCCTCACTTCTGCGAATCTGGTTGTCAGGCACACATCAGCTGACTTCTGAGTTCTCTGTGGAACACTCCATTCCTTGGTAAAAAAATAAATTTGAACTGGGACAACAAGTTGGTCAGTAGGTCTGAATGTTATACAGTCAAAGCAGATAGAAGATGTGTTTTCTCTGTATGCACTTTGAGAACTGGGTTGGGGTGGTTCTTTTTTCAAGTTTCCTTTTGAGGCTTCTATCCTAACAGATCCTTTGAGTTCAGTGATACTCTTAACATCAGGGTAGTTGCCAAACTGAAATAGCAACAACAGAGGCTGAAAGAGGTCTGAGCTTTCTGCACCTAGCTATTAAGAACTAGACTGAGCAGTTACTAGGACAGAGTCAAAAAGCTGGCCTCACCTCAAAAGAGCTAAAGGGGTTTGCTGCCCTACCATTTATCCCCACCACCCACCAAATGTCAGTGCTACAGGAAGAGTAATCGGCAGCTCCCCTCAGATAAAGACCAACTTGCATTTCAAAGGAGCCTCTGTCCCTACTTCAGTGTCTAGGCACCACCCACCAACTTTAGAAATGCCAGCTATATGCTTCTAATGTCTAGGAAAATATTCTCACATCCATCTTGTGCACAGAAAAAACAAAGAGCTTCCACAATAGATCCAAAGGTATCCATTACTCTGGCTCACCCACACACAGTGATGTACCATTCAGGCCACATATATAAACACACAAAACATACACTTGTCAGTGCTAGGGTCTGAGTTAGAATATAAAAGCAGACATTTACATGAGTGGGCAAGTATGTTTCCACTCCAGTGACACACATTAAAAATATCTGGTCATGGATACAGAAAACATGGCACACTGTCACTACCGCTTTATGTGCTAACTGTATGCCAGGGACAGTAATCCACTTTCTGGACAATGAAGGCATGCTTGGTATACCCGCTCAACTTAAAGGACAGGTCTAGACCTCATTGATGTCAGGGGACTGTGCTGCCCCACATGACGGAAGGCCCTGCAGAGTGTGGGGCTGGCTACCTTTACTGGGATTGGGCACTGGGCTTGGCCTAAGACCAGACCCTGTGGCTAATTCCCTGTCGTGCATGACCGAAGGTCCTGTGCATTGTGGGATTGGCTGCCTTTACAAGGGTTGGCCACATGGCCTGGCTGAAGGCCAGGCCTTATGTGCAGCCCCCCACTGCACACAGCCAAAGGCCATGTACAGCTTGGAGTTGGCTGCATAAGGGTGGTTGGCTGCAAGGCCACAAGGTCATTTGAGATCATAAGTGATGTCATGAATGATGTCATAGAACATATCATGAGTGATGTCATATGTGAGTTCATAAGCAGTGCATGGGGGGCACAAGTTTTAGTTAGTCCTGCTAACTATAACTGGTAAAGCTCTGTGTTTTCTTTAGTTCAAAATGTTAATGTTGTCACTGACAAATTCATCTGATTACCTTGTTACATTATCTGCAAAAAAAGAAGAGGAGAACTGTTATCTCCACATTACGGTTAAAAGATCATAAGACATCTGAATGAACTAATGATCGTACAATTCATATTATGCTGTTTTAGTGGGATTTCCACCACATTTTCCATTATTTCCTTTCAGAATACATTATGGCTAGCACTTATAACATAGTATTTGTTTTTACAAGTAATAGTTTTATTGGTTGCACAATGCACTTTACTGTAGTCAATGGTAAAAGGTGTTAGTATGTCTTGGGAGTCTATTAACATGTTTGTATATATTTTACAAGGTTAGTGGGGCACATTTACCTTGAGAAAGGCATTTTTTACACCGAAATTTGTTGGTGGTTCAGTTGTACTCTGCTGCAAATATCTGCAACATTCCTGTGATTAAAAAATGGTGGGATCACATGCCTAAAACCATGTCTCCTCAAATAAAGCAGTCTGATGAACCCTTATATGTTGGTGCCTAAGCAGCTAACCAAAAGACAATAAAATTAGCTAGAAAGGCCAGGAAAAATCCCACAATGAAGACAGTAATAACAACGTCTATCCTATATTTACAATGCAAGCAAAGCCGCTGACACAGAGTCCCCCCTTGTAAGACATTTGCAAGCATCTATGCCCTCTGAAGATTCATGGACACGGGCAGTAAACGGCTCAGTACACATGATTGCTGACGATATACAATCCCACATCAAGCAAAACATGTAGTGCATAGGTTGACGGAATTAAAGCCACTTAATCCACTTTGCTCGGACATGAGGGATGTAACACAGAAGGTCCTGCCCACAGAAAAAAAGCCTGAAATGCAGGGATGCTCTGTGTCAGTGGCAGTAACCAAGCCAGCATATACAGACATCAAGTTGTCAGAGGAATAGTCCAGACCTGTATTGTTTCCGCAGGACCCTCCCACAGATGCCTTCAACAATAACAACAGAACCAACGGATGACACACAGGTAGAGGCACTGAGAAACAAGACATTGTGAGGGAATCTGGCTCCCTCAGCCGACATAATGCCAGACGCTCAACAGGACCTGCTGCAAATTACAGCTGAATGTGTGGGTGTCAATATAGGTGATTTTCAGAGAAACAAGCCACAACTACTGAAACATCGTGGCCAAGTACAAACAAAGGCTGTGCGTCAAACCAGTGCTTCGTCGGCTTGTTCAAAGTGTTCACATCACATGATCAGGCCACCCAGTTCCGGTAAACATTAATTGATCCAACCCTAAAGTCAACCTACCCTCAGAGGGTGGTAACAATCAGTAATGAGGAGGGTCCTAGATCAACAAAAATAATGATCCAGAATTCAAGACCTTCTCTAGTGGATTTTCAACGTAAGTCCCCTCAAATCAGTCAAGTCTGCTCTTCCATTGTGGCCCCTGATGGGGAACTCCAAGAGACTAAACTTTTGGCGAAATCAACAGTCCACGCAACCACAGGCACAACCAGTCACTGCAAAAAAACAATTCATCACATAGCTGGGAATCTTGGCAAATCATATTAACTCTGCATTTCACATTGCAAGGTCAACAAGATATTTTAATCTTGAGGCTGTTAGCCAAGTTGCCGCTGCTTCAGAACATAGAATCCACTGACCTAATATTGGTGAAATTTCTTCCTAGCAGTGACCACTTGGGTTCAGAACAAACGCTCACTACTTGGAGATCTCGGGAAATTTCTACATCGATTTTGGATGCCAAAACACAGTTTGAAGCATGGGGTATAGCCCTTTCAAAAACACCTAAACCATGCTATCTTTTTCCCTTACTGGCTATCGGCCCAAAGACAGCAAATCATTCCAGTGTCTTCCAGGAACGCTTATCCACTCAGGGAATGCAAGCGACGGAGCCTTCGAAAAGGCAGCACGTGAGGGAGGAAATTATGTTGAAGCCTGTGTGTGAACCCAAATATGTCTGTAATTGTGTGCCGCAACCCTACAATCACTGGAGGATACTCATGCAGAATGGAGGTGGGCTGCTCCCCCCTTAAACGCACCAAGGAACACCACAATGTAGTAAACATAGAACAGCTAAAGGCCGTAAGTATTTTGGCCTGGAACCTCGCTGGATCCAAAAGTATCATCACAGATGGCATCGCATTAGCAACCAACTCCAACTATGATCTAATAATATTGCAAGAAACATGGCTAATTGACCCCATTCACCTAGGGGTTTACATACTATATTACATCAGTGCTACGAAACCAAATAGGTCTGGCAGACTGAATGGAGGCCTAGCAAGTTTTGTTTCAACAGCGCTAAATGCAACCACAGAACAATTGGCGTTTTCGACTGATGATCTGCAGGCCATCAAACTCAACTTTGGAGACATTCGTCAAGCGGCACCTTTTGTTATATTCAGTGTTTATGCCCATCCATGGAGGGTGTGGAAAGCCCAGGTTTTAAGCAACTATTGCATGTGATCATGAAAATAAGATATGCCCTCCCAACTTGAGATATTCTAGTGATGGGTGACTTCAATACACATTAAATTTATACGTCAGATCACGACGAGCAGCTGGCTGCAGAAAATGCTTTATGGTCAGTCCTGCCTCAAGCCCCTCAATCTCTGAAGCAATCAGACAGCATGGGCAGGAATCTTGTTGGTAGAATAGAGCATCTGGGCATGAGGGTTCTTAATGGGAGAACTTCAGATGATACACTACAAAGCTACACCCATTACAGCTTGAAGGTGGGCTTAACAATAGACTACACTGTTGTGTACCTTTCTTTGTGGCCTTGATTGAGGAAATTCAAAACCAAAACCACTCTTCAAAGTGATCACTCATTTCAACACATAGAGCTGAACCTGAATGCCCCAAGATACATGCCAGTCTTGGTAGACCTCAGTAGTCTTGGAGCCATCAACCTAAAGTGCCAGAACTAGTAGCCAAACTCATTACCCATGATAAATACGAAGATAAAAGCCCTGTACCAATCCACAATATCTTTGCACACCTCAGCAGCAGAATTGTGGACCACCTTTTTAACTTCATTATCCTCCCTTAGTCCTTCACCGAGACCTGCGGTGATGCAAACGCTGCTAGGGTCCCTAAGCCTGTCGACAATTTTTTTTACATTGAGAAGGAAGTTGTGGAATGAGCTTAGAAGAATTAAAAAATCGAATGTTACAGCATCCTTGTGTGAAAGAATAAAGCACTTAAGGAAAAATTATAAATCCCAATATGGCTCAAACATAAATAGGAGGAGGACAACTTTTGGTCAAAACTTCTCTTCAATTCAAAACCAGCTAACTCCTGGGCTTTTTGGGCTATGGTTAATGGCATTGATCAGATGTCAAGAGATATCAACTGCTCGTCTGTCCGCAGGAAAAAATTGGCAAATCAATTGGCCAACACGTTTATCAATCAAGAATCATCTAACACAAACCCACACTTACAGATGCAAACAAGTTGCCAGTATGTCTGCCAGAATTACATAGGTTATGACGCTGAGGCAGTAACTCTAGCTTTCAAAAAGGGATGCAGTGATGGTGCGCCGGGCACTAATGGCATCCTTCAGCCTGCAATTAACACAGACCCAGAATAGTTGTCTGTGCCACTTCCAATCCTCTTCCTGGAAGTAGAATGAAGCAGAATTATACCAGACAACCAGAGAGGTTCTATTATTAACCCGATATTTAAGGGGGGAAATCAAGCAAATCCAGCTAACTACAGACTAATCGCCCTAATTGACTCAAAGGCTAAGTACTTTGCCTCTTTGATCCTAGATGACTTGCTTGACTGGTCTAATTCTAACAATCTAGTTCCCCCGAACCAAACCGGTTTCTGGAAGGGATATGGCACCATGATAAGCATATTAGCCTTAGGAGTCATTGCTGACAAATCAAAACACCTAAAGAAAAAAACTACATATATGTTTTATAGACTTTAAAAGTGCTATTGGCCATGTGAACAGAACCATCCTTTGGAGAAAGTTGCAAAGCTGGGATCTGCATGAAAGAATTCTAAGAAGCATAGAAATGCTTTATGCCAAAACTTGGGTGCACATTAAGCTAGCTGACGGCACAAAACGTTCAAGAAGGATTCCAACAAATATTGGTCTGAAACAAGGGTGTGTTTCGGCACCGCACCTATTTAATCTTTTCATGGCTGAACTTTCCCATAAGCTGGATGTGACAATCCCACACTCCCTGAAGTTGGGAACTCTGCCTATCTTGCACCTCTCATATGCAGGCCATATAGTCTTATTGAGCCATTCAAAAGTGTGTTTGCAGCAGTTAGTCAACATCTTGGACAACTTTGCAGCAACAAATAAACTGGAAATTAATATCAGCAAGACAAAAACCATGTCCATGGGGTGCACCTTTAGTCCTGTAATAATTCTTATATTAGGCAAACAGTATTGGAAGAGATCAGTCATTATAAATATCTGGGCCTCAACATAGATAATAAACTGAACTTTTGCTGTGCAAAAACAACATATCACACAGAAATGCAGAGCGTTGACATTTGCCTTTTGTGCCATGGCCAGAAATGTGAATGGGCAAACCCCTACAAACCCCTACTGTCGTCATGTCTGCTAAACCCTTACCAGCGATTACGTATTGAAGTGTGGCACTATACAGGAAAGACACTTCAATTATGGACCATCAAAAAATAAAAATATATAAACAAGTTTTTTGTCTCCCCCATACCTCTTCTCCTTCACAAGTTAGACTAAAATTCGGTCTCAAACAGCAGGAGCTAGACAGAAAATTCCATACGATTAAAACCTGCTATAAAATCAGGGGAAATAAAATGAGCCCGTTAGCTGCAACCTTATGGACCCGGTAGCTAAAGGCCCAAAGTCAATATACAATGGGTATCTGCAACGCTCCCTGCAAGAGACTCAAATGACACACCTGTGGGACTCTAATATGTCATGCTGTGCATTAAATAGAGAAATTAGGCTGCAATACTTGCTGAACGACAAGTGCAGATTCGTGGGCCGATTCCATGCCTGGATCGTTATGCACAATTATATCAATCTAGAGCCAGCACAGTATTTGTTCTCAACATTTCCAGTGCACTTGAAATGCCACCTGCTTGCCATGTGATTAGGGTCCTTGCCATCTCCAGCGTATCAATCAACATGGAAGAATGGGGGCGAGACGTTATGCAGGATATGTGATGTCGAAATAGAGGATATGATCCATCTGATTTGCATCTGTCTGGCCCTAAGAGAAGCATGTTGTCAACTCTCAAAACCTGTTTTTGTTACGAGTGGGGTTTGCTGCTGTCGGCCGGCAGTAATTAAAGTGTTTGACCCATCTGAACTGCAGATAAATTGTAGACAGGTGACATTTTTAACCCTGCATGCTAAATATCTAACTGGCTTTTCATGATTTTCCTATAACGCTTCTTTTAGATAACCGTGGGCTTAAAGTGATATTAAGGTCTATCATAGAAGCTCCATATGTCTGTGTAGGCACAATCTAACTATTGAGGTGCAGATACGTTCTCTATGGCTAAATGTCGGATTGTGATTCCTATAATTCAATAACATTAAATTTTAAAGTATTTTAGTATATTATGAGGATTTAACGATCCCGTCTGCATAAATGACACTATTTTAGTAAAGTCAGGTGAATTCTACATCTTAACAATCTCAAACTGTGTAGTTTTATAGTTTTATTGGATGTGAGTAAAGCATCAAGTATGGGTACTTTAATTCGGAGCGCTCAATTATAATTATGCATTTTGAAAAGTTTACGTATTTCTTCTCTCCCTTCATTAGCAATTTACATCTTGATGGGCTTAAACTCATAGCACTTTAAAATGATTTCATACTTGTAATAGCTTTAATGGATTTACGTAAAGTGCTAAGTAGAGAGTTTACGAATTCCTGCTCCCCTTCTATTTACACTTTGTATCTTAATGAATTTAAATCTACAGCACTTTAAAGGGACTTTTTTTCACAATAGTTTTAATGGTTTTATGTAAAGCGTCAAGTATGTGTTATGAAATTCAGGGATTGACCTTAAGTATGTATTTTGAAGAAACTATGTATTTTGGTTGCTTTCCTCTTCTCCCATCCCACTTTTGCTAAGATTCTAATTAATCATGCAAATAAAGATTACTTACTCTGCTGCAAATAAAGTATGCTGTTTTAGGACACACTATGGGAAACTGGCATGGTGTTGCAGTATCCCGCCCGTTGGACTTTTCTGCTTATGCAGGGTCATCCCCAATCTTTTTGCCTCCTGTCTCCTATTTTTTCTGACCTGTTGCTGTTGGCTTTTGAACTCTGAGCACTTTACCACTGCTAACCAGTGCTAAAGTGCATATGCTCTCTGTGTAAAATTGTATGTAATTGGTTTATCCATGATTGGCATATTTGATTTACTAGTAAGTCCCTAGTAAAGTGCACTAGAGGTGCCAGGGCCTGTAAATAAAATGCTACTAGTAGGCCTGCAGCACTGGTTGTGCCACCCACATAAGTAGCTCTGTAATCATGTCTCAGACCTGCCATTGCAGTGTCTGTGTGTGCATTTTTAACTGTAAATTCGACTTGGCAAGTGTACCCACTTGCCAGGCCTAAATCTTCCCTTTTCTTACATGTAAGGCACCCCTAAGGTAGGCCCTAGGTAGCCCATAGGGCAGGGTGCAGTGTATGGTTATGGTGGGACATATAGTAATGTGTTTTATATGTCCTGACAGTGAAATATTGCTAAATTCATTTTTCACTGTTGCAAGGCCTGTCCCTCTCATTGGTTAACATGAGTGCTACCTTTAAATCTGATTAAAGTGTAGATTCCCTTTGGGAGCGGATGGACATGTGGAGTTTGGGGTCTCTGAGCTCACAATTTAAAAATACATCTTTTAGTAACGTTGATTTTAAGATTGTGTGTTTGAAAATGCCACTTTTAGAAAGCAAGCATTTTCTTGCTTATACCATTTCTGTGACTCTGCCTGTTTGTGGATTCCCTGTCTGGGTCAGTTTGACAGTTGGGCTGGTTGCACCTCACACTAGACAGTGACACAAAGGGAGCTGGGGTGTAGCCTGCATATCCTGCTGAGCCATCTGTGCTAGGAGGGAGGGGAGGAGTGGTCACTCACACCTGAAAGGGCTGTGCCTGCCCTCACACAATGCAGTCTCCAACCCCCTGGTGAGTGTCTGTGGCCTGGCCTGGGCAAGGCAGGATTTCACATTCCAAAGAGACATTACTTTGAAGTAGGCCTACTTCAAAGGAGAAATTGGGTATAAAAAGGGCATCCAAACCACAGAATTGAGAAACACTTCTGGAACCAAGAGGTACCTCCGCCTGGAGAAGAGCTGAATAGCTGAGGAAGAAGAGCTGCCCTGCTTGTGACTGTGCTTTGTGGAGCTATCCTGCAGTTACTGCTTCTGCCAGAGTAAGAGGGCAATGACTGGACTTTGTGTGCCTTCCATCTTGAGAAGAAATCTCCAAGGGATTGATCTAGAGCTTGCCTCCTGTTGTTTGAAGTCTCAGGGACAGCAAAGACTTCTCTCTGCCAGCACCTTGAGTCTCTGGAGAGACTACTACTCTGCCCTGTGGTGCCCATCCAGTTCCTGAAAGGAGAAGCTGGCAGCCTAGAGACAAGAAAATCCACGCACAGAGCTCCGTGCAGGGAAAAGATTGACGCAAATCTGATCTGCGGCTGAAAAAACGACACGCCGCCAGCTCCGCAGCTGAGAAACGACGCTCGCAGGAAACGCGACCGAAGAATCGACGCACGGAGCAGGAGAAACGACGTGCAGCATCGCTGATGGAGGCTGGGAGATCACAACCTATGCTGCGTGATTTTCAAATCATCGTGCGGCTGGATTTTTGACTCAAGTACTGCCGTGCGGGGTTATTTTTGACGCACACTCGCCCGTGCGGGGTTATTTTTGCCGCACACCAGGTACATTTCCACTCTAGCAACGCTAGTGTGTGTTTAAAACTACTTAAAGACTATTTTTGCATTTTTATTGATGACTTGACTTGTGTATGGTGGATTCTTGTCGTTTTGGTCTTGTTTTGTTTAGATAAATATTTCCTATTTTTCTAAACTGGTGTTGTGTCATTTTGTAGTGTTTTCATTAAGTTACTGTGTGTGTTGGTACAAATACTTTACACCTAGCACTCTGAAGTTAAGCCTACTGCTCTGCCAAGCTACCAAGGGGGTAAGCAGCGGTTAGCTGAGGGTGATTCTCTTTTACCCTGACTAGAGTGAGGGTCCTTGCTTGATCAGGGGGTAACCTGACTGTCAACCAAAGACCCCATTTCTAACATCCCCACATTGCAACTTCGACTGGAGTGCACTGGGATCCTGCTAACCAGGTTTCCAGTGCCAGTGTCCTTTCCCTAAAATTACAAAGGTAATTGGATACACCTTTAGCTACCACTATAAGTTCCTAGTAAAAGGTACTTAAGTACCCAGCGCATGGGGTACTAAGGGTAGGCCCCCAAGGGCAGCAACACTGATTGTGCCATCCTCTAGGGCCATGCATCCAGATGCCCCAAGCACTCCACTGCATGCTGGGTGACCTGGTGCAAACTTAAAACACAAACTCGACATGGCACACTACCTGTGTCCCCTGTCCAAGATACACAGCAATGACTATGGAAAAGACACCTTTATGACAGGCCTTCCAGCCCTAAGGCAGGGTACACCTTATTATATGTGAGGGCATAGCTGTATGAGCAATATGCCCCCACTGTGTCCTTGCCAAACCTGGGACATAGTGAGTGTACCGAGCAGTCATTTTAATATATGTACTGGACACTGGTCAACATGAGTTCCCAGCTACATTGTGGCTACTCTGAATCCTGGATTGTTTGATATCAAACAACTCAGAATGGTAAATCCAAACAGTTTCCAGTACTGGATTTATTATAAAATTTACCCAGGGGTCACCTTAGAGGTGCCCCTTGCAAAAGCTAACTATCTTGGCATGGTTGCTGACTGGTTCTATCCAGCCTGCCAACTCCACATAGCCAATATACAAACCTTGGGGGAGAACCCTGTCTCTCTGGTTTGTAAAACAATGCCCTTCATGGGTGGAGGTGCTAACAGCCCCCCCAGGAATGTGCACTGCCCTGCTGGTTTGCTTTAAAGGGCTTGCCGCCCTTGAAATGTGATCCACAGCCCTGCTGCTAGCAGCAGATGGCCTCCCCTTTTGCAAACACCCACTTTTGGAGGGAGCAAAGGCAGGAAACCACACAAAGGTTAGGAGGAGTGGACCCTCCTGAGATGCACCTCCTCTAATGTGTTGCCTGTGAGGTGGACCCTCCATTTTATTTTCCTCCATCTTTGATGGAAGGAAAATAGCCAATGAAGTTTAGGGAACTGACCCTTCCCACAGAAAGTGGCCACTATAGTTGGTGTAGCCACCCAAAGGTATGTGTCTTTTTGGACACTACCAGGTTCCCCCTAAAATGGCCACTAAATGCAATATTTAGTGAGCATCCCTGGACCAAGAAATTAGATTCAAAAGGACAAAGAAGACCAGCCCAAAGAACAACCAAGGCACGAGAACTGTGGACCTGCTGCACAAGAAAAAGGTGCCAAACCCTGCCTGCTGCACCCTGAAATCCGGCAGTCACCACTGGACAATGGATTGACCTCAAGAAACCCAGAGGACCTCCCTCAAGGCTTCACCAAACACCGAGATCTCCCTCTGGAGTGGAGTTACTACTCTGCAACCAACAAACAACCAACAACCCAGTGAAGGTCATTTCACTGACCGGCCAATATCTCCTGAACCGGAAGTTGCAGCTGGACCCGACGACACACCAGTGACCACCAGGACAAACCCCGGAAGTGTGCTGAGTTTGGTGGCACTACACCCTCCAGTGGCTGAGTCGTGCCAATACTCGGGGTACTGGTCAGCTGACGTTGGGCAACAAGAAAACCAGCTCCCCCAGGGCTGAAAAAGTATCAGGAAGAAGCCCCTGTCAAGGGACTTCAGGAACATCCTGGACCTCCCACCAGAGTGCCCCTGTTGTGCTGTCAGCAGCCTTCAAAGAGAGTTACCTCCAGCTCCAAAGGGCCGTATTGTGCTCTGCTCCTGGATCACCAACTTGCTCTGCATCCAACTGCCCTGTGCCCTGCAATGAGGAACCAGCTGTGCCGCAAAAGTGCCTCACCCCTTGCAACCTCAACACTTCAATGGGAACCCCAGGTATCACCTTTACATCTGTAAGAACAGACCTTTTCCAAGTGGTCCCCCTCAGTGGCCCTGCACCTGCTCCAGGAGAATTTTCAACGCTGCTCCCACCTGAACGGGAGCCTCCTGAGCCTCTTCAGTTGGATCAGTGTGCCCACCGATGACCTCAACCAACCTGCAAAAGCAGAACTTGGTAAACCCACTGTGGAATTTTATATGCATTTTTAAAAGTGACAATTGATTCCTGTGGTGCGTAATTACGCACAGAAAGATTTCAACAATCCATATCTTAAAAAGTACTTAACCAGTTTCGATAATCTTGGTTTTAAAATTTATATAAACATCTGAAGTAATTTTTTTAATTGGTCTCAAGTTATTCATTCAAATGTGTGAGATGCATGATTGATACTGTGAGTACAACAAATGCTTTGCACTTCTCCAAGATTAGCCTAAATGCTCGACCAAGCCACCGCAAAAATGAGAGCATTGGGTGATCTAGTTTTTACCTCTGGAAACCAACATGTGGTTGCCTGGACCCCCTGCAGTGTGCCTAAGTTTGCTCACTACATAGAGTGCCAGCCTCCTACACACACTTGGAGTGCCCGTCCTTCTTGGTGTCTGTTAGGCACCGGAGCAACGTACATGTGTAAGCCAAGGACAGGACGTATATATATATATATATATAGATAGATATGTATGTGTATGTGTGTGTAAAAATTGGTATTGGATAGAAAATGCAAAAATGCTGTTTGATTAAATGTATACTTTTCTCCTTTCTCCTTTTTTCCAGCTCGTGCCGTGCGTTGTCCTCAATTTAGTCATTATTCAGTTTGCACCAGTAGCTGCCCTGCCACCTGTTCTGATCTCACAGCGCCACTCATGTGTAGCTCTCCATGCACTGAGGGGTGTGAATGCAATGAAGGATACGTTCTTAGCACTGACCAATGTGTTCCACTGCACAACTGTGGCTGTGACATGGATGGGAGGTACTACGTAGTGGGGGACTCCTTCTGGGCATCTGCTGACTGCAGTATCCAGTGCTGGTGCGAGGATGGTGGTGACATCACATGTTTTAACACCACCTGCCGTGAGGGGGAGATTTGCTCAGTGGAGAATGGATATCAAGGCTGCTACCCCAAGAGGGAAAGCATATGTTTGGTGAGCCAAACCCAGGTCTTGCACACCTTTGATGACACAACATTCAACTTCCCACTGGAGTATTCCTACACGCTGCTAAAAACCTGCCCTGATAAACCCGATTTCCTCGAGGTGGACATCAGCAAAAAGAAGCCAGACTCCGACACTAGTTGGCTCCGCCCACTACGAATCCAAGTGGCTAAGCAAGAGATCAAGATTGGCGGTGGTATCACATCGGAAGTCAAGGCAAGTCCCATGATTTTATTGATGTATTTAATTATTTATGTATGGTAATCATTTACAACAGGCTTATTATTCAAAAGGGACCACAGGAAAATAAATTAGACACAGATAGGACAAAGCTTCTGCATTTATTAAACTTCTGTTACACCATCCCCTGAGCATTTTTGAAGCAGACGCCTGTGTCAAGCCTCAAGCAGTTTTTTATATGCATAAGTCTCTGACAGAAACCAATCCTCTGAAGGGGGCTGTGAAATTCATATAATGTGCTCCTCTCTGGGAATCAATCATGCGCCCTTTATCAAGGGGTGTGGGAGATGTTTAATGAAAATCAAGCAAGGAGAGGATAGGAAAGCGAAGTAGGATCAGCACTTTATTGATGAAGGATGAGATTTTCCTTGAAGAGATGTTTTTACATCTCCTTTAGGGAATGCAGATGTCATTGGGCCAGCCCGATGAGCAGAGAGATGGTCTAATAGATTCTGGTGATATAGTATAGGAAAAGTTGCCTCTAAATTTGCATTTCTTTACTACCATCTTATCAATGTGGCATCAAATCAATTCATACAACCCTTGTCTCTGTACATAGAAACCTGTTAGAAATTATGATTGTGATATTTTTATAGTGCAATCCTAGCCAAAGTAATGCAGCTCTATATAGGGTCAAAGACAAGCATAACATGAATGAGGAATAGAAATGATTGCTGGTTTGTGGACTATTATAGAATTGTGATGCAGTGTTCTCCAAAGAGGTGCATCTTGAACTCTTTCCTAAATTAGAGCAGTGCTGGGGAAGTCCAAATTGGTACAGGGATGTTGTTCCAGACCCTGGGTGCATAGATGAAGAAAATCCGCATGGGATTGATGTGATCAAGTTTCTTCAGGCCCTGGTTGAGATGTAATTTCCTTAAATTATGCCAGTGTAGAATCTGGGAGGCCATTGATCAGGGTGTTACCACACTCCAGATGCAAGAACATGAGGGCATAAACATCACTTGGTAGAATCAATAATTTTTGCTTCTTCTGTGAATGAGAGAGCTAGTACCAGGTTGTCTTTGTTGTTTTGACAATGTGTTCTTTGAGCGTGAGGTTGGTGTCCAGGGTAAATCCAATTTACTTGCATTCATGGGAAGTTAGGGTTTGCATCGTTTGAGGTTCATGTCATTCAGCCAGGTTTGTACTTTTTCTTGTTGTTTGTTTTTGACAAATAACAGGTATTCAGCCTTGACAGGGCTGCATTTCAGGTAAACACTGGGCATCCATGTCTGTATGATGTATGCGATGTGTTTGAGGCATAGGGCAAAAAATGTCTGAAACATTGAAGACTTTCAAGCAGTATTGTGATCATTAGTATATTGGTGAATCTTGATGCTGTTGCTTGTGAATAGAGCCCCAAGGAGGTCAATATAGAAGTTTAAGATGTCAGGGGACAGTATGGAACCCCAGGACTTCACAGGTGATAGATTATTTGACACCAGGAGCTGTCTACTTGAGCATACTGGTTTTGGTTGGAATGGTAGGAAGAGAACGAGTGATGCACATTGCTGTTGAATCCCATTTCAGACTCCAGGGTGCATATGAGGTTGAGATGGTTGACTGTCAAAGGCATCTGCAAGTTCCAGCAATATAAGTCAAGCATCTTCTATGATCTGGTAGGTAGCGGTCCCTATAGTGCAGTTTGATCTAAAGCCAAACAAGAAGACCTGTAGTAAATGGTTAGCATTATTGTGATCTTAGATTTGAACAACAATTACTTTTTTGCTGATTTTGCTGATGAATTTTAGGTAAGTGAGCGGTGGATGATGGGCCAGTAGTTGATGAGGTCATCAGGGTGTGATGAAGGTTTCTTCATGAGTGGGAGGATCTGAGAGCTTCTAGGAAGATGCTTTGGGGGACAGAGGAATTTACAATGATAAGTTGTGATGAAAGAGCATCCTCAGAGAGAAGACTGATGAAGGATAAGTGTAATACATCATATTTCAAAGAATTGGCTTTGAGAGTGTTAAATATGTTGAAAGATGACCAATGCAGAATTTTATGTCGGATTGTGTTTATGAGATGACGCAGGCTTCTTGTTGTCGATGTGATGTCTGATTCTCTGCAATTTGTTTTACTGACGAAGAAGTTGGTGGTAATTAACTTTTCTGTAGAATGAGGAATATTTGGGTTATGCTTCTTTTGGTGACTTCATCAATGGTGTCGGTATAGTACTTTGCTGTGGTTGATGTGATAAGATTTCTCCATGTTCCATAGAGGACTTTCAGTACTGTGAGGTCATCAGGAGTTGTGCTATTCGTCCATGTTCTTTCCTGTCTGCAGATGATTTAGTTTTTGTCAGCAAAGCCTTTGAAATACCAGGGTGGCGAAGGCTTTGGCTTGCACTTGCATGAACAGATTTTCACACATTTTCCAAAAAGTGTTGAAGCTGTTTTTTAAGGGAGTTGCATGAGATGTGTAGTTAATAGAGAGATAGATGTGTTCAAACATTAGGTTTTCTTTGGAGAAGTTTTTGAAGGATCTGATGGTTTGGTCTTTTATTTTGGGTTGACCTTTGTTTGTTGGTAAGACACTGATAAGGCAGAAAGGAATGATGAAGTGGTCAGGCCAGTTTAAGAGTGTGGGTTATTTCCATTGGATGGTTGGTGATGTTGAGAAGATAAGGTTGAAGATGTGTCATTTCGAGTGTGTTGATTGTCGACATGCCATACCACGTTAAATGTGTTTAGGTTAGGATCGTGTTCCGTGTTCTTGTGTTGTCTAGGAGATTGACATCATCCAAGAGGATGGTGTAGGCATGTCGAAGGTGGTGAGGTGATCTGAGACTTCATCAATGACGTACATGTTCTGCCTGGGATGCTAGTAGATGAAATGGAAGGTGGTTGTCTGAGTTGCAGAAAGTGGGTAATGGCATGTCAGCATCTACATGAGGTTGAGTGTTACTTGCTTGCCTAAGCTGCAGGACAAAGGGGGCCTATAAATGACACAGAGGCCTCCTCTCTTCTTATGTGTGTGGCCCATGTGAATGATACTGTAATCTCTGGGAAGAAGGACACCTAGCACATGTGAGGATGTTGGGGTGAACCATGTTTCTGAAATGAAGAGGGATTCAAAGTTGTGATAGGTGATGAGGTCTGAGATATTTAGTCCCTGGAATACTAAAGAGTAAGTTTTAAAGAACGTGAGTTGGAATGTCTGTTCTATAGTTCTGTGTGGAAGTTAGTGAGATGTGTACGAGGTTAGGTCTATGTGTTGTGAAAATGAAATGTGAGTGTTTGGAGCATCTAGGTCTGGCTGAAATTGTGGGGGGTGGAAGTTGGGGTGCTGAGTGAGGCACAAGATTATATCTTACCTTGTACATTTCAGTGGAACAGGGATTCTGGCCCAAGGTCCTTCCTGGTCCTAACAGGCCTGAACAGGTCATACCTTTGTTCACCCTATCCTGGGGAATGCCTGGTCGATAGTATGCCCTGGAGACTGGAGAATAAATTGGGGAGAAGGCAGGAAGTGATATTACTTTCTGTACCAAGAGATGGTGAGCAATGAAAACCTCTTGCCTGGCTTTCTTTTGAAAGGGGATTTTACTGGGAAACCAGTGATGTCACTCCCTGATAAATTAAGTCTTCTTGCCTAGCTTCTTAACATAAAGATGAATTTGGCAGGAAACCAGTCTTGTTACTTCCTGTGCAGATGAATGATGGTAAATGAAGTACTCTACCTGGATTCTTCTTTTTAAAGTTGTGTTTTTGCAGGAATCCAAAGCTTTGTATAAGATTCAGGGTCAGATGTAGAATGGAATCAACGTTATCCTAACCTCACCAAAAGCAGCATACTAAACATAGTGAGTGTTAACTGACCAAACAGTTCATTTAGAGCATTTTGTTCCTGAGCAACACAATTCCATAATTTGAACAGAGTGTGAACCACCTAAACACTCAACACATTCTGCATTACACATAACACGTTGCAATGCTTTTAGCTATCTCAAACAGCCTCAATTAATGTGTACACATCTGGAGTAGCCATCTTTGAAAGGCATTTTGTAAAATATTAATAACTTCATGAAAAGGTGGCTGCTACAGAGTCATGTGCCTCCATGTTGCCACAGAGGCATGTGCATCAATGTTGACCATCTTTGAGTGCTTTTATATGTTATTTTAGCAAATCCCAATAAGAGCTGGCTTTTATGGTTGTTTGCAGCTCAGTGGTTGCCATCTTTAATTCAGATTTGTTCAAATAAAACATATTTCTGGTTCCTCGCCTTGCATGCCTGCACTTGTCCAAACACTGGTGACCATTTTGGAATGGTCAGAAAAGTTTAGAAATGTAACAAGGAGGCTATATGGAGTGGAGGGTGAGATGAAGAAAGCTGAATGAGAGAGGAGGGAGAACAGATAAGGTGAAGGTGAGAAAAAAAGTGTCTTCCAAGCACTGTAAAGTAAGGTCTGACAGCAGCAATGGCAGGATACATCATCCAGTCATAAAACTATAATATCAAAATGATCCTGGATGGTACTAATAAAGGAATAGGGAGTACACCCTTAGATTCTGGAACAAAGTCAGGCAAGGAAGCCATCCAATCATGAGCTAGGGTTTGACCCACACAAAGCCTAATCTAAGTATATGAAATATAAGTGAAAAAATATGCCTCGCTAACAGAGAGGCTGAACCCTAAAAGCACACTTACATCACGAGAGACTATCCTGTAGGGGTGGGCAAAAAATTCTACTATGTTGGGGGAGTAGGTATAGGTTTGCCCACTCCGTGTTCTGCTTGGAGCGCAGAGCTCCAGCAAAACTCCACCAAATGCTCTGTGGCAGAGTTTTTCTCATGTGCAGCTTACCACATTAAGTTGGCGAGATGTGAATTTACGTCCCCTAGCATTGTCGCGGCAGGTTGTGACCATTCGCGTTAAGAAAGCTGCATTTGAAATAGAAAATCTATTCAAGCTGCAGAAAGAAGCAGCGCCCTCTGCGTGGTGCAGTTCGCTCTGATTTTAAAGGAGGGAACAGGCTCCCGGTGCTACAAATCAACACGATAGGCCCGAATTCCTCCCACTCACGGAACTCTGCAAAATCTCACAAAGGTTTGAATTCCGTGGAGTGAAACACCGTGGGTTCCTCCCACGACTAGTATCCTGTCATCAGCAAAGTGGGTCAGGCCTTCGTGGATTCACAAATATGGTCTGTGATAGCAAAGAAGGGTCATGAATTCAGTATGCTTTGTGAATTTGAAAAGGTTTGAAAATTATGATGAGTTTGCACCTAACCTCCTTGTGCTGTGCCAACCAAAGTTTCTAATGCAATTTGCAAACTTAATAATAAAACAAATGTTTTACCATTAAAATTAAAAGTGGAGGACATTTGGCTCATTATAAGAAATTGAGTTATTGATTCAGGGGGTAAAAACCCTACTCAGGTAACAACCACAATCATTGTCAGAGTGAACCACAAAAGCCACTAAATTAACTTGTGCTTTACCCTGTGGTAGATTGGCACAAAAGCAATCAGGCGTAACTTAGAGGCACTGCGTAGAGTATTTATGCAGCACACAAACAATAATGAATAATGAAGTGAAAACACTAGAATAATCCCAAACCAATTTGTAAAAATAGGGTACATTTTAATAAATAAACTGTGATCAATATGGCAAACATCCAATCAGAAGAACATGAGGTATGCAGTTTTAAAGTTTTAGGTAGGTAAGGCGCCTAAAAGCACAAAGCCTTACATGTAATCTTCTGGTTGTACTGGACTGGAGGGAAGTCATCATGTTCAGGCAGACCATGATGGAGCATGGGAGGGATACAGGGACCAGATTAGTCCTGCTGAAAAGGTAAATTTCTCAAAGCTTGAGGAGTCCAGAACACCAGAATTTCTTTTTTTCTTGTAGAGAAGTGAGCTCTGATGCCAGCCAAGGGTCCAGGTCCTAGGGAGGCACCTCTTGGGGATCAGGAACTCAACTTAGCAGAGGCAAACACATCTCCGGAAGATTCAGTTGCAGGCCCAGTGAGGTCCATTTACAGTAGTTCAGCTGGGCAGTTGCAGGGAGGTCTCTGGAGCTTGTTGTGTCCCTGTATCTCCAAACAGGGGGTCAGCCAACTAACCGTTGGAGTCGGAAAGTTAGCCTGGATGAAGGGAGAAGGTCTAGTCTCCTTCACAGAGAGCAAGGCAGGCCTCAAGCATCAGGGAGACCTCTAGATTGCAGGGTAGGCCTCAAGCAACAGAGCAGTCCTTTGGGAAACAAGACAGACCACAAGCAGCAGTACAGCCCTCTGGGGAACAAGGCAGTCCTTATTCTAGAATGTCTGTGGGTCCATGAGTGTACTGAAGAGGTTTGCCAGGATGGCCTATATTTTTATCTTTAGGAGCAAGGAGCTGCTTCCAAGCTCACTATAAGTACTTGAGTAGTGAAGAGTAGGTGTTGCCAATAGACAGTTAAAGCTGCCTAGAGCCAAGATCTAAAAACCACAAGGGGTTGCAGAGCCTTTGTCTTTGCTCCTGTCCTGTTTAGCTCTGGAAATATAACCTGGTAAGGTTCTACCATGCATCAACATTTAACAAGTCAAAGAAGAGCCTAAGGTGTGACATTTCCAGTTTTAAGATTGCCTGGTGTCACTCTGTGGAGCACTGACTTCTGGTTTGATTGCTGGGCACTGAGGCCACTGGAGCTGTGAAGTGCAATAAAAGCACCTACTGCTCTGCACTGAACAGAGCACTCATAGATTATGGGGCATCTTCTAATAACAAGTCTGATTGAAAGTCAAGGCTTACTATGAAAAAGCCAGAAATCAAGAAAAAAGTTGGATCACTGCTGGTGCCAAATTCTCTCAAGATTAAAGCTAGAGGAATGTAGTACATTTTCTCATCCTATACCAACTGTAATTAATTGGGATATTAGTTGTGAAGAATGGGAGTCCTGCATGAGTACTAAGAACATAATTGTCTTTTTACTTTGAACTAGATACCCTATTGAAACACTTAACTCTCTCAGGATAGCGTAGCAGAGAAGTCCAAGGTCTACTCAAAAGAGGTGGTAGTGGCTTGTAATTTCAATTCACTGGCATGCAACAACAACACTCCTGTGTAGTCCAATCCAGTCAGTGTGTTTTCTTTTAAAAAGGAAAATTACATTTATTATACACACACCACCAAATACTACACATCAAGTTAGAACTATCTACATCTAACATACATCAGATAGATGGAAATACCTTTGGTGAGACCCTCTATTGGACCTGGTCCTCTCTGCAGGTTCACCCACAACCTTTTTGCTTTTTACCCTACACTTTTTGCTGAGTTTGTTTTGGTTGGCCTTAGGAGTCTGTGCACTTACTAACCAGTGCTGAGATGCTTAGGCTCACTCCTCTAAAACATGGTCAAATTGGCTTATACCAAATTAGAATATTTAATTTACTTATAAGTCCATTGTAGAGTGGTATACCATATCCCCAGGGCCTGTACATTACAATTTACCAATGGGCCTGAAACACTTATTGTGCTACCCTCTTAAGTAGCACTACACAATATGTCCCAGACCTGCCATTGCAGGCTGAATGCAGTTTTAAACCGACATGGCAACTTGTCAACTTAGCATTTAAACCCTGTTGCCAAGCTTTAAACTACACTTTTATTATGTATGTCACCTCTAGGGCAGGGCCTAGGTAGCCCACAGGACATAATGCAGTGTAATTAAAAGGATTGACATATACTTTTAAGTTTTACATGTCCTAATAGGGAACATTTGTTCTTCCGCCTTGTGAGGTCTACCCTTCCCGTTGGATAATATGGGGGATTCTTTTTTACATTCAGTAAGCTGTTGCTTCCAGTTGGAAGAAGGCAGCTATGTCATGTTTTGTATTTTTGGAATTTTAATGAAAAACCCTATTTAATGGTAAGGTCAGGTATTTGATTACAGTTATGAAAATGACACTTTTAGAAAGTTGGCATTTTCATGCCTTTATCCCTTTTGTGCCTGTAGCATATCTTGGGTCACATGACTGGATGAAACTGACATTTAGACTTTGTGAATTCCTCCCAAACATTCCCACAATAGAAGGACTAGGTGTGCCTTAATGGGCCATCTGCTGGCAGGACAAAGAGGCGGAGCTGAGCACAGCCTCACTTGCAACTGAATACAGACTGCTCTACCCTCACAAAAGGACCAATCACCTCTATGTTGTGACTGCAGCCATCTTAGATCCAGAGTAGGGACATCAGAATATTCCATGCACTTCAATGATACTTACTAGAAGCCTCCCCCCCTTCCAGAACCACCAGGGTATAAAAGTAGGACCACAGACACCAACTTCTGGACCTATAGACTCTGCCAGAAAGAAGGACTGTTGTGCTGCTAAAAGGACTGCTACTCTACAGAACGTCTGCTTTACTGAACTGCTGCACTGCAGTCCCCTTGTTTGGGAGAGGACAACCAGACCTGCAACTTCATCTTCAATGCAGGGCTACCAGAAGTACTCCAAGGGCTAGGCTTCTGTCCTCCTGATCTGAACCCTAGGGACATAAAAGGCTCCCCAACATCCTGCACCTGGACCCAGGTGTTAGAGAGTTTCTGATCCCCAGGTTGTGCAGCTCAGGTCATGTACCTTTGCAGTGGCCTCAGAGCACTGTACTGGAGCTTCAGGAATTTTCGCAACCATGAATGTGCCTGCACGTGTCAAGACTTCAACACTTGCACCACACCAAATCCCAAAACTACTGCAACTCCTGACTGTTTAAATTAAATATAGGTACACCGCTAATAGATATAGATTCAAATGACGAATGGAGCCAAGATTCCAGCAAATTCTTTATCAAAATGTTCAAAAATGTATTATATCGGAGGATGGTATGATTGGTATGAATGGCAGTGAATGACTGTGGTATTTAGATTATTGAGTTTGTTTGTTCAAGACATGCGGGAAGGTCAACGGATGAGTAAATAATGTGCATTATTACATTGTATTATTGAGGTTCTGATGATGCACATTTGATTGGTAATATTAGGAAATGTTGTATTGTATATCATCATCATACCAATGGAAATGAAGAAATATGAATGGTGTAATAAATTTTTGAAAAATGGTCTTTCTCTCAACTGGGCTTCTGGTGGCATAAGGGGTCCAGCATCACTTGCCCTTGAGACACCCATCCTAGTTCTGGGAGTCAGTTGGTCACAAAGTCTTTAGTCCATCTCTGCAGGGCATCAGGTGGTTTCTCTTCTAAGCTAGGTGTCCTTTCACACCCCGTTGCCTCATAGGTCCAGGATCTTCTCAGCTGTCTCTTCCTTCAGGGGAGGAGGAAAGTTCTAGGTGCTTGGAATCTTTTGCCAGTCCTAGGATGCCACATCATCCCTCCACCTCAGTCTCAACTCTTCTGCTCTGCGTTCTGGAGTAATACAACATGGTGACTTCAGGTTTTCTCTGTAATGAATTTCTCTGATGGCCTTAGCTCCACCCTAGCTGACATCACCGTCTTACCCTTTCAGACCAATACTTCAAAGGCGAGTCCCTACAGTGGGGCTACAGAGGTCTGGCCCTCTCCTTTTGTTCTATTGGATCTGAGCTGTTCCAGTCCAGATGCAGTGTGACAAACTAATTACCAGATGCAGATTTCTCCCATGCCCCACTCCTCTCCCAGGGACTGTGTCAATCACTGATAATTGCTTCTTTTGTGTGAAGAGGCTTTTGTTCACTCTGCTGGGGAGCAGAGCAAATAACTTGGCCCTATAGGGGAGACGAAAGCCTGAAATCTGCTTATCAGCTGAGCCAGAAATATATGACATTTCTGAAGTCCCATAGGATGTAGATGTAGTGTGTTGTGACCTATTAGAACACAAAAGAGAGTGGTGGGTGTCAAACCGCCCCACACATACTCCCAAAGCAAAAATACACATCCATATACCACTGGAAGTGTGGGGTGGTCAGAGATGAGGGTGCAACTGGATTAGTGCATCCTCAGCTAATAATGGCAAGTAAGCGTAGGTTAGTTCTAAGGGGAGGTGTGTGTAGAGAGTGTCTATGGAGATGGCTGTGTCTTACAAGAGGGAGTTCCTTTTACGGACTAGGTGGTCTCACACACATATTAGTGTCATGCTTCATCATTTTACCACCTTGCCCCACCCAGGTAAGATAGTACTACCAGGGCGGACTCAACCTCGTTGTTAAAGGAACGACAGAGGGAGTGCTGAAATAAATCTTACTGGATAATTATCAGGGATCCAGATGAGGTAAGAATAAAATTACCATGCATGTCACCTATCCCGATTGGTTGGGTACTTTAATAAAGGTGCATGCAGGTAAGGCTAAAAAGGGATTGGGACTCAGTTGAGTGCTAATGTCTAATAAAGTCTAAAAAACAGGGACCAACATGTTTCTGCCCTCTCTATGTGCTGGAAGGTCAGGGGCATTCGTCAGGGTCAAGGATCCCCTAAATATGGTTGCTAATAGGCATGCTCGCTGAGTGAAAGGAAAAAGGTAAATGACCTACCTGAACAGATTGTTCATACTAGGGTAAGTCTATAGAAGAAATGAATAAACTGGAATTTACAATAAATATGGTGAAACAGTGTTACAAACCACAGCACAAAACATAGCACACAAGGTGGTAAAAACAGTGCTGAAAAAGAAACACACATACACTCACATGCAGTGGTGACATACCCCAGGAAAGAAGGCGACTAGCCTCTGGTCTGGGTAATGCCGGGGGAGGTATCCCTTGTAGTCACACTCTAAGGGGGATTAAACAATGACAAAGACAAGACAGATTTCAGAAGAGCAGAATGTAAGGCACTGGGTAATGCCCAGCAGAGTTATTTGATGGCCAGACTGGTAAGCTCAGAAGGAATTACCTTAAGGGCAAAAAAGGAAGGGGAAATAGACCTCCGACTAAAGGGTAAACAATTCAGAAAATGCAAGATGCAGGCAAAGCCTGAGAAATGACTTACCACTCCAAAGGGAAATACTGGTGGTTGTACCTACATGCCGGTGCCCAGCCGCTCTGGTGCCCGGATGAGAGGGTGCCTGGTATTTAACCGTATCTGTGCCTTGGACGAGGTGATCTCGTCCAAGGCTCCAGTTCCCGTGTGCCTTGGACGAGGTCACCTCGTCCAAGTCACAGTAACTGGGGGGAGCGCTAGCGCTCCCCCCCTGTGCTCATAAGGCAGGGATGGAAGGGGAAGCCCTTCCCCTTCCATCCCCGACCCCCCCACCCCCTCTGTGACATCAGCGCGCAAGCGCGCGCTGATTTGTCACAGGGCCTGATCGAAAGAGAAATGCTTTGCATTTCTCTTTCGATCACGTGGGGGAGGCAAGGAGAGACTTCAAAGGGAAGGAAATGTATTTTCTTCCCTTTGAAGTCTCTCCAAGCGTTTCAAAAGCCGGATTGCTTGCAATCCAGCTTTTGAATCGCCCACTAGACACCAGGGATGTTTTTTTTGTGTGAAATAGACATGAGGGAGCGACCCCTTGGGCAAGGGTCGCTCCCAATGGGGGGCATTTTTTAGGAAGGCCTTTTCTCGGGGCAGAAACCTCTAGGGCACCAGGGATCATTTTTGTTTTTCTTTTTTTTTAGGTGGGGAGCGACCCCTTAGGCAAGGGTCGCTCCCCTAGGGGGCAAATTATATTTAGGCCATTTCTGCCCCCCTTTGGGGCAGATTGGCCTATTTTGATAAGGCCAATCGGCCCCCAAGGGGGGCAGAACCACTAGACACCAGGGAGTTTTTTTTGTTTACGTGAATTTCACACAAGGGGAGCAACCCTTTAGGCAAGGATCGCTCCCCTGGAGGGGGAAATTATTTTAGGCCATTTCTGCCCCCGTGGGGGGTAGATCAGCCTATTTTGATTAGGCCGATCTTCCACCAAGGGGGGCAGAAACCACTAGGCACAGGGGATTTTTTTGTTTTTTTGTTTTACAGATGGGGAGCGACCCCTTGGACAAGGGTCGCTCCCCTGAAGGGGAAAATTGTATTTAGGCCATTTCTGCCCCCTTTGGGGGCAGATTGGACGTTTTTTGCTACGCCATTCTGCTCCCCAAGGGGGGCAGAAACCACTAGGCACCGGGGATTTTTTTTTTTGGCTCCAATGTCACGCAGGGGGAGCGATCCCGTAGGCAAGGGTCGCTCCCAGGGAGGGTGGGGGGGGCAAATTTATTTTAGGCCATTTCTACCCCCCTGGGGGCAGATCGGCCTATTGTTATTAGGCCGATCTGCCCCCAGGGGGGCAGAAACCTCTAGGAGCCAGGGCAAATTTTTTTTTTGTTTGTTTGTTTTTTTAGAGATGGGGAGCGACCCATTAGGCAGGGGTCGCTCCCCTAGGGGACAAATTGTATTTAGACCATTTCTGCCCCCCCTTGGGGGCAGATTGGCCGATTTTAGGTCAATCTGGCCCCAAGGGGTAGAAACCACTAGGCACCGGGGATTTATTTTTTGGCGCCAATGTCACGCAGGGGGAGCGACCCCGTAGGCAAGGGTCGCTCCCGGGGGGAAGGGGGGGGGGATTTATTTTAGGCCATTTCTGTCCCCCCTGGGGGCAGATCGGCCTATTGTTATTAGGCCGATCTGCCCCCAGGGGGGGCAGAAACCTCTAGGCGCCAGGGCACATTTTTTGTGTGTTTTTTTTTTAGTTTTTTTGTTTTTTTAGAGATGGGGGGCGACTCATTAGGCAAGGGTCGCTCCCCTGGGAGGCAAATTGTATTTACACCATTTTCTGCCCTCCTTGGGGGCAGAAACCACTAGGCACCGGGATTTTTTTTTGGGCGCCAATGTCACGCAGGGGGAGTGACCCCTTAGGCAAGGGTCGCTCCCAGGGGGGGTTGGGGGGGCAAATTTATTTTAGGCCATTTCTGCCCCCCGGGGGAAGATCGGCCTATTGTTATTAGGCCGATCTGCCCCCGGGTGGGCAGAAACCTCTAGGCGCCAGTGCAAATTGTTTTTTTTGTGTTTTTTTGGGGGGGTTTGTTTTTTTTTTTAGAGATGGGGAGCGACTCATTAGGCAAGGGTTGCTCCCCTGGGGGGCAAATTGTATTTAGACCATTTCTGCCCCCCCTTGGGGGCAGATTGGCTGATTTTAGGTCAATCTGCCCCCAAGGGGGCAGAAACCACTAGGCACCGGGGATTTTTTTTTGGGTGCCAATGTCACGCAGGGGGAGTGACCCCGTAGGCAAGGGTCGCTCCCGGGAAGGGGTTGGGGGAGTGGGGGACAAATTTATTTTAGGCCATTTCTGCCCCCCCTGGGGCCGGCTGAGCTAGAGGCCAAAATCCACAGGTAGGCACTGTTTTCTATGAAAAAATTTGATGTGTCCACGTTGTGTTTTGGGCCATTTCCTGTCGCGGGCGCTAGGCCTACCCACACAAGTGAGGTACCATTTTTATCGGGAGACTTGGGGGAACGCTGGGTGGAAGGAAATTTGTGGCTCCTCTCAGATTCCAGAACTTTCTGTCACCGAAATGTGAGGAAAATTTGTTTTTTTAGCCAAATTGTGAGGTTTGCAAAGGATTCTGGGTAACAGAACCTGGTCAGAGCCCCACAAGTCACCCCATCTTGGATTCCCCTAGGTCTCTAGTTTTAAAAAATGCAAAGGTTTGGTAGGTTTCCCGAGGTGCCGGCTGAGCTAGAGGCCAAAATCTACAGGTAGGCACTTTGCAGAAAACACCTCTGTTTTCTTTCAAAAAATGTGATGTGTCCACGTTGTGTTTTGGGGCATTTCCTGTCACGGGCGCTAGGCCTACCCACACAAGTGAGGTATCATTTTTATCGGGAGACTTGGGGGAACGCTGGGTGGAAGGAAATTTGTGGCTTCTCCCAGATTCCAGAACTTTCTGTCACCGAAATATGGGGAAAACATGTTTTTTTAGCCAAATGTTGAGGTTTGCAAAGGATTCTGGGTAACAGAACCTGGTCAGAGCCCCACAAGTCACCCCATCTTGGATTCCCCTAGGTCTCTAGTTTTAAAAAATGCACAGGTTTGGTAGGTTTCCCTAGGTGCCGGCTGAGCTAGAGGCCAAAATCTACAGGTAGGCACTTTGCAAAAAACACCTGTTTTCTTTAAAAAAATGTGATGTGTCCACGGTGAGTTTTGGGCCGTTTCCTGTCGCGGGCGCTAGGCCTACCCACATAAGTGAGGTATCATTTTTATAAGGAGACTTGGGAGAACGCTGGGTGGAAGGAAATTTGTGGCTCCTCTCTGATTCCAGAACTTTCTGTCACCAAAATGTGAGGAAAATGTGTTTTTTAGCCACATTTTGAGGTTTGCAAAGGATTCTGGGTAACAGAATCTGGTCAGAGCCCCACAAGTCACCCCATCTTGGATTCCCCTAGGTCTCTAGTTTCCAAAAATGCATTGGTTTGGTAGGTTTCCCTAGGTGCCGGCTGAGCTAGAGGCCAAAATCTACAGGTAGGCACTTTGCAAAAAACACCTCTGTTTTCTTTCAAAAAATGTGATGTGTCCACGTTGCGTTTTGGGGCATTTCCTGTCGCGTGCGCTAGTCCTACCCACACAAGTGAGGTATCATTTTTATTGGGAGACTTGGGGGAACGCTAGGTGGAAGGAAATTTGTGGCATCTCTCTGATTCCAGAACTTTCTGTCACCAAAATGTGAGGAAAATGTGTTTTTTTAGCCAAATTGTGAGGATTGCAAAGGATTCTGGGTAACAGAACCTGGTCAGAGCCCCACAAGTCACCCCATCTTGGATTCCCCTAGGTCTCTAGTTTTCAAAAATGCACAGGTTTGGTGGGTTTCCCTAGGTGCCGGCTGAGCTAGAGGCCAAAATCTACAGGTAGGCACTTTGCAAAAAACACCTCTGTTTTCTTTAAAAAATGTGATGTGTCCACGTTGCGTTTTGGGGTGTTTCCTGTCGCGGGCGCTAGGCCTACCCACACAAGTGAGGTATCATTTTTATCGGGAGACTTGGGGGAACATAGATTAGCAAAACAAGTGTTATTGCCTCTTGTCTTTCTCTACATTTTTTGCTTCCAAATATAAGAGAGTGTGTAAAAAAGACATCTATTTGAGAAATGCACTGTAATTCACATGCTAGTATGGTCACCTCGGAATTCAGAGATGTGCAAATAACCACTGCTCCTCAACACCTTATCTTGCGCCCATTTTGGAAATACAAAGGTTTTCTTGATAGCTATTTTTCACTCTTTATATTTCAGCTAATGAATTGCTGTATACCCGGTATAGAATGAAAACGCACTGCAGGGTGCAGCTCATTTATTGGCTCTGGGTACCTAGGGTTCTTGATGTACCTACAAGCCCTATATATCCCCGCAAAAATAGGAGTCCAGCAGATGTAACGGTATACTGCTTTAGAAAATCTGACATTGCAGGAAAAAGTTACAGAGTAAAACGTAGAGAAAAATTGCTGTTTTTTTCACCTCAATTTAAATATATTTCTTTTCAGTTGTTATTTTCTGTAGGAAACCCTTGTAGGATCTACACAAATTACCCCTTGCTGAATTCAGAATTTTGTCTACTTTTCAGAAATGTTTAGGTTTCTGGGATCCAGCATTGGTTTCACGCCCATTTCTGTCACTGACTGGAAGGAGGCTGAAAGCACAAAAAAATTTAAAAATGGGGCATGTCCCAGTAAAAATGCCAAATTTGTGTTGAAAAATTGGGTTTTCTGATTCAAGTCTGCCTGTTCCTGAAAGCTGGGAAGCTGGTGATTTTAGCACCATAAACCCTTTGTTGATGCCATATTCAGGGGAAAAAAAAACACAAGCCTTCTTCTGCAGCCACTTTTCCCCATTTTTTTAAAAAAAACGAAATTTTCACTGCATTTTGGCTAATTTCTTGGCCTCCTTCAGGGTAACCCACAAAGTCTGGGTACCTCTAAAATCCCTAGGGTGTTGGAAAAAAAGGACGCAAATTTGGCTTGGCTAGCTTATGTGGACAAAAAGTTATGAGGGCCTAAGCGCAAACTGCCCCAAATAGCCAAAAAAAGGCCTGGCACAGGAGGGGGAAAAGGCCTGGCAGCGAAGGGGTTAAAACAGGTTGTGATTGGTAAGGAGTGTTGTTAATGCAGCGCTGGAGAGATCCGGCATTAGGGAAATGTATGCAGCGCTTCCGGAAGTCATATAGGAGGAATATGCGCATGAGCGCTGCCGCAACGCATGTCTCGAGAGTGGAGACACGGTCGGGCGTGCGTAAATGACGCATCGCGGGTGTTGCAGCGCGTCATAATGGTCACATGGTGTAGTTACACCAGTGCTGCCGCGACCCGTATCTCGAGTTTGGAGACACGGTCGGGCGCACATAAATGACGTGTTGCGGGTGCCGCAGTGCCTCATAATGCTCCAAGGGTGTAGTTACACCATGGCTGCCACAACGTGTGTCTCGAGTGTGGAGACACAGTTGGGCACGCGTGTAGGATGCGTCGCGATGCCGCGGCGTGTCATAGCGCTCCCAGGGAATACGGGAAATGTAGTCTCCCTGGGACAAGTGCGCCTCGGTGAGGTGCTGCTGCCAGAGCTCCTGAGTGCATAGAGCTCTGAATGCTCAGGGGCAACCATAAAAATATAAAAAGGGGCTATCAGAGGAAGAAAGAGAAAAAATAAAAAAGAAGAGAAGGGGGGGTAAAGCTGGAAAAGATGGGGGGTGATGGGGCAAGGCGGGGAAAGAGATGGGTGTTAAGAAGAGGGGGTGGGGGAAGGGGGAAGGGGGATGGGGGGAAGGAAACCAAGAAAGGGGGAAAAAAGGGGAGAAGGGAAGAGACAGGGGTAAAAAAAAAATAAAAATAAGGAAAGAAAAGGAGACAACCAGCGGGGCAAAGGAAGAGAGGGAAAGAAAGAAAAAAAATAAGAAGAAAAAAGAAAAAAAGAAAAAGAAAGTGCGAAAGAAGGGGCGGGAGGGACACATGGGGGAAGTTGAAACCCTACAGAAGATGTCTATTATTGTGGGTTTAGGATATAAAGGCATGATTGGGAGAAGAATCCAGGAGAAATTCTAGATAAAAGTATATTCTATGTACTCAGGCAGACACAGGGTAAGGAAGTTAGCCCAAGGTGGACCATTGAATGTTGTCATTAAGTCCATTCTTATCATTATGTAGCCTCCACATCCATCTCTGTTCGTAGAATAGTAACTTTTGTTTTAAATTTGTTACTGTGAGTTTGAGTTGATCTATGACCACCCATTCCATGTCGTTGGGATGATGGTTTCTGGTGACATAGTGCTCTGTCAATTTTGTGGCATCTCTTTTGCAGCGAATGGTGCTCCTGTACTCGCAGATACGTGTGCCTACTCTTTGGGTTGTCATCCCATTATACCTCAGACATGGGCATGTCATCATATAGATAATGTTCTTGCTGTTGCAGTTGGTGATCTGCCTCAGTTCCCAGGGCGTTTGTAGGCCCAATTCCACCGCAAGGGTCTTCTTAGTGAACAGGCAAACACTGCAGCTGCCGCAGGGGAAATATCCTCTTGGGGGTGGTAAGTCCCATAAGGTTCCTTGTCTGTTTATAACGGGATTGTCCCGTGGTCGAGTGTGGACAATCATATCCCGGATACTCTTTGCCTTTTTAAAGGCATTCAGGGGCAGTTGGAAGGGTGGTCCTCCTGAGGTTATAATTTTCCAGTCGTCATTTATTATCTTTTTGATAGTGTTGAACGCAGGGTTAAATGTAGTTACACAAATTAAAGTATCTTCCTTATTGGTTCTGGTAGTGGGTTGTAATAATGCCTCTCTGTTGCTAAAGCGAGCACGTTTTTCAGCTCTCCTCAAGATGTATGCAGGGTATCCCCTGGCTTGTAGTTTATCAGTGAGCTTCTTGGCATGTTTCTTAAAATCTTTGAGCTCTGTACAATTGTGTCGCAGACGTAGGAACTGTTCTACTGGTAGGTTCTCTCTGAGGGAACGTGGGTGAAAACTGCGAAATTGCAGCAGGTTATTCCTGTCAGTTGGTTTATAGTAAACCTCGGTTTTGAGGAGAACGTTCTTCTCAGTTATGAGAAGGTCGAGAAATGAGATCGCCCGGGTCCCCCATCGTGGACGTGAATCTTAAGAAGGGATTCAGGGCATTTAGGCATGTGACAAAAGTGGTAACTTCCTCCTTCGTGCCTTTCCAGATGAGGAAGATGTCATCAATATACCTTTTCCATTTCTTGATGTTATCAAAGAATGGATTGTCTTCTGTGAGCACCATTTCTTTTTCGAAGTGGTCCATATATAGGCAGGCCAGACTGGGTGCAAAGGTGCTCCCCTTTGAGGTTCCCTGTATCTGTAGATAAAAGTTTTTGTCAAATTCAATAAAGTTTCTGGTCAATGCCAGATGAGCGAGGTCTAAGACAAATTCTTGAGGAGTGATGAAATCCAAGACGCTGTTACTCAGCAAATTGCTGATCACTTCTAGAGTTGCTTCCTGTGGAATGTTGGTATAGAGCGACTCAACATCAAGGGTCATCAGTTGTTCCCGGTCTTTGTCAAACTCTAGGTTGCTTAATAGTACCAGGACGTCTTTAATGTCTTTGAGGTAGGTTGGGATTCTTCTTGCATATGGTTGGAGAAACCAATCGCAGAACTGTGACAAAGGTTCCAGGATGGAACCGATTCCTGACACTATCGGTCTCCCCGGAGGAGGATGCTTATTCTTGTGAATCTTTGTCAATATATAGAAGTAGGGAGTTTTGGGATTGGTTTGGTTCAGAAAGGCTGCCTCATGTTTCGTTATCCAGCCATTGTCTAGGCCCTTCCTTTTCCGAAAGGTTATTTCTTCCTTTATGGTTACTGTAGGGTCCTTAGACAGTTTCTTGTAGTGGTGATTGTTACCTAGTAAGCGTAAACATTCTTCTTTATACATGACCATAGGCATTATTACTATGGCGCCTCCCTTGTCGGCTGGTTTCACAACAATCAAGGGGTCATTGCTTAAGTCATTGAGGGCTACTATTTCCTGCGTTCTGATGTGGTGGAAAACTTCACTCTGATCTGCTTGCAGATTGTCTATTTTCCTGCTTACCGATTTCTTGAAGGCCAATTCTTCGGGTGGCATTTGTTGGCACGAAGGGGTAAATTTAGATTTTGGACGTAGACCTGTGTTCCTTTCCAGCCCGATGCCAGGTTCGGAATGGTGGAGTAAGAAGGTTTTCAGTCTTATCTTAGGGAAGAACTCAGCCAACTCAATTCTTACCTTGAAAATATCTGGCTTGGGTGTGGGGGCGAAACCCAGGCTCAGGTTAATGACGGTAGTAGATCTATTGGTTACGTCTTGCTTGTGCTGGGAGCCTCATTGTCTGTTTGCACCTCTCTTAGATTCCAGCTCACTCCCTTTTTCCTTCCCCTTCCTCGTCCAGGGTCTCGCCCCAAAAAAGGAACATTAGGGTAAGCCCAGGTGGCCGGTGGTAGAGGATATATTGGGGGTTGGAATTGGTTGGGTGGCCCATAGGGGGATGGCCAAGCCCAAGCTGACATATTATGTGAGGGGGCCGCCGGGGGACCTGCATAGGGGAGAGGCCAATTATTCCTCGGATTACCCCTTCGGCCACGTCTTGGGCGTGAGGACTGTGTGCAGTCATTATCGGAGTCGGAGCTAGAATATCCCCGGAGGGCGTGTCAGAGAGTAGAGGGGACTTAGCCACGTAGTCCTCCTTAGAGTATGGGTGTACCTTCTCCAATGAGAACCTCTCTAGGTCTTTCTGAAATGTTGTAATTTTGCGTTGGGTGAGATAGTCTTTGAATTCATTAATTGTTTTATTTGTCTCGTCTAGTTTCTTTTTGACTGCAGCGGTTGTCAAACCAGTTTTCAGATTGCTTTCAGCTGTCTTAATCTGTATCATCAAGGTCTCTGATATCCTGGAGGCTGTCTTAATGATCAGGATCAGCCAATCTCGTGTGCACTTCCAGGCAATCAGTGACCAATCTTTTCTGAACTCCCTATCTTCAAGGTAGATGCGTGGTTCAGTGGTTACGAGTAATCCATTAGGAGCTGCGTTATTGCGTAGGTACTCCGTTAGAATGGCCCCGTGCAGTATGGTTTTAATTTGCGTTCTTTTGAGTTCAATGAGTATGTCCCAGTCGCCCAGTTGGGCTATTGTCTTTGTCAGTGAAGAGTCCCCTAACAGTGAGGGCGCTGAGAGGATAGCCTGGATCTCCTCCTTGCTGTAAGCTAACACTTCTGCCATGTTAGGGTAGATGTAGCTAGTGTTACTCTTGGAAGTTACCAAAGAGTAGTAGCTTTGTGAATAAGTAAAAACTCTCACAGCGAACCGTGTGCTAAGCTATTAGAACACAAAAGAGAGTGGTGGGAGTCAAACCGCCCCACACATACTCCCAAAGCAAAAATACACATCCATATACCACTGGAAGTGTGGAGTGGTCAGAGATGAGGGTGCAACTGGATTAGTGCATCCTCAGCTAATAATGCAGAGTAAGCGTAGGTTAGTTCTAAGGGGAGGTGTGTGTAGAGAGTGTCTATGGAGATGGCTGTGTCTTACAAGAGGGAGTTCCTTTTATGGACTAGGTGGTCTCACACACATAATAGTGTCATGCTTCATAATTTGACCACCTAGCCCCACCCAGGTAAGATAGTACTACCTGGGCGGACTCAACCTACACATTCAAATTCAGTGTGCATATTTTACCCCAGTTTGATATCTTGCTGGGCCTGGTAGCCTAACTTGCGCAAAGCTGTTCTTTAGGACAGATTTTGCAATGAATACAGTTCAATACAATGAATGCATCACAGATTTTACAGTAAGTACTACTAAGATTCAAGGCCTACCCTGGGTAACCACCAGCTCTTGCAGTCCTTCTATGCCAGGCTACCTATTTGCAAATATTGGGCTGCGTACAACAGTAGTCTCACGCACAGTCTGCACAAATGCCGACATGGGATTGCTTAGGTGTTATCATGTAACCACCCTAGTGCTTCTTACATTAGCTGTGCTGCAGCAAAGTTATCTTAAAAGGAAAAGTCTGATAAACATAGACTGAATACTGGGAATTTGCCATGAGTGAGGCTCTGATATCAAGATTCATCCATAGTAAAAAGTCAAAAAAAGGGTACACATCTGCAAAACATCCCAGTGAACTAAATGGGGGAACTTATTTACTACAGAACCATTGTTTGAAATATACTAAGACATTTTATTTTGGTTCATGTTTATTGTTTTTGTGTTCATCTAATTGGCATATAATTGCTTACAAATAAATGAATATATTTCATTAGCTTCATATTTTCTTTGAAGACAATTAGCCCTGAAAGATGTCACAGTTCTTTACAATAAACAAGTATTGGAACCCATATCTGCAATGGATTTAACAAGCAGTGTCATGTTCAGATAAAACATGAATACATATGAGAGCAAGGCTATGGAGTGGGAGGGTGATAAATCATTTAGCAGGATAAGGAAATTAAATGGGGAGGTCATAGGAGAAGGAATTCTGGAAGACAATAAGTTACAAGAAGGAACAATTGTCTTCATTTTAGTGTTGGTGAAGAGCCATGAGTGGTTTTCTGAAGGTCAGTTGGAAGGAGTAAGTCTATCATTGGATGTAGCAGCATTCTGGGATGTGGTAACTTATTCAGAAAATGACTACAAAAGCATATTTCTGAGACTAAGCTTCAGTCCTTATGATGGACCCCTGCTTTCCCATGCTTTCAGAATGCTGAATAGAAATGGAGGGGCACATTTATAGATGGTCAGAATGGTTTGAAAGACATTTGAGATATAATTCTCACCTCGGGTGGTAGCTGTGAAGATTTGTTTATTAAGCATTTTATTGACGTATAAATTACCAAAGAATATAAATTCATCATCATGGTTGGTGTTTGGTTACAATTCTTATTGGTCTATAAGAAAAGAGATGCACAGACTACCTACCCACTTAACCTCTATGCCCACAACAGACAGTTGTCTGTCAAGTTGAGGATGTTGTATTGTGGCATTCAAGTGACCACCTCCTTCCCAAAGCCACCTCCTAGTATCTCATATTCCATGAGGCACATCCACTCCCCCCGTATTTTAGGTTGTTGGGTGCATCCCCATCTTTTTACATTGGGATTTCAAGTGATACACAGTGATCCATGCTCTTATCTGTGGCAGTCAGGGTCAGTAGGTCTACTCTCTGCCAGCTTTAAGTGATATCTCTTTTAGCCATGACAAGGCTCAATTGGAAAACGGTATCTGTTAGCTCCAGGTCAGCTAAAACGTTAAGCATAGCAAGCTTCTGTGGTGCGTCCATCTACCGCACCACAACTCTCTCCACAGTCCAGGTTACACTTTAGAAAAAGGTTTATATCTGAGGACAAGATCATAAGCATGTACACAGTCTCTGAAGGCGTCCCCAATTCAAAGGCACTCAGTGGAGTGTATGTGAATTAAGTGTCAAAGTTTCTGTCTGTTGTAGTGAACTCTGTGTTGGTAGTTGCATTGGAGTATTCAGAACTGTGTAGCTATGGCTGCTTCCAAAGGGGCCATCAGTGCCTTTTGCCATTCCTCAACTGTGAGTGTTCTTACGTCTTTTTCTCATATATGATGTCTTAGTGCTGAAAATGTGTCCCTGTATTTATCACTAGAGGATGGTAAAGAGTAAATAACCTACATTTGACCACATCTCCCATTAGTGGTTTATTCTCTAGTGAGTTGAAGTCAGGGTTATCAACTGGGTCATCCATTTCTGAACATGGCATGCTGTAGATGTAGACATCTGAAGACTTAAGTTTTATGCATGTCAAATTCAGCTTGGAGCTCTGCAGATGAGCAGAAAGTGTCATAACCTAGCTTTAATATACTAAGTATGTCTCATCCCTTAATGCACTGAGCCTAGACTTGTGACCGTATCTCTTGATTGTGAAAGCAAAGTTGTGATCTCACTTGTTGAATTTTTTGTTTACAGTTATTAGATGTGAAGCCCATTAGTACAAGGTAATGTCTGCTGCATCAATAGCTCCATTGAAGGAGAATGTTTAACATTGTGCCATTGATACTTGAGAAGATGATGTTTACATAAAAATTCTCTGTGGTTAGAGAATTAAGGCTAGTGAAGAAATCTTGTGTAAATGTGTATGGGTAGCTCTGGAGCTGGAATAACAGGTGTGGAATGATAACTACTTAGTGGTGACTGCCCAACCCATCTGTCCCAGAGGAAGAGGGCACCAAAATGATAGATCTTGACTGTAGATAGACCTTACATTCATCATTAGTTAGCCGCTATACTCAAAGCCATCACTCTATCCCTCCCATTCCCTTCCCACCCAAATTCCATGTTAATTCAACAGGTGAATGGTTGTATAGGCCTGAGTCAATATCCCCCCTTGCTGGATCACTCGATTCTATGCACGGCAAAAGAGGTAGTCAGAGCTAGAACTCCATCTGAGGAGTATGTGTTGCAATGAGCCACCAAACCCATAAAACTCAATTGGTAACTCCTTATTGAGGGCTGGTGTCTGTGACCATCCAATCAATTATCCAGTTTATCATGCCATTGAGATCCTCTTATATCACTAGTGATCCCACGTGGAGCTGCACCAGATAGCCTTGATTTGTTTCAGGTGAGTCACTCTATGCTGTGGTAGAGCATATAAGCAAATGGTAGACACATGCCCTCCACATAGGCTCCCAAAAGGTCACTCTATGTGTGCTGTGGTTGATAGTGTAGACCGTGCCCAATTAGAATCATCACATTCTGGAATCCCCTGGTGAAACCTATCTCAAACACTGGTGTGCCAAAAAGTTGCATTTTGTGCCCAAGAGATTCATCTATTGTAGGAGGAGAACTTCTGAGTCACATCATTTGATTTCTTTCAATAAATTGTACCGCTTTAATTTCTCAGGGTTCATCTGAGTTCAGATTGGGGGCAGAGCCGTCTTTAGGGTGATGCGACTAGTGTGACCTTTCCTGGGGGAGGACTGACAGTAAGGGGGGCACTGTTTATAGCAATAATGTACGATTTAAAGTCACTTGCTGCAGGGATCCTTGTGCATCCATCTTCAGGGCAGCAATACACATTTCAAGATAACACTTGTGGGTAATGTTCCTGCTAGAGAGAGACAGATCAGAGTTTTGCCTAATGGCAGTTTTGACTCACCATAAGTAGCGAAGAGGGTTAATATGCCTGCTGCAAAGATCAGATCTGTATTTTATATGAATAGCTGAGTGGATTTGTAAAGGCAGCCTTTACAATAACTTTAAAACAAATTAAATGTATGTGAGAGAGGTGCTATGGAGAGATGTGGCACACTTTTGCTAGGATGTAGTCAGAGAATCCTAGTCCTAGAAGGAGATCATGAGGAGGGAGTGCAAAAAAAGATTGTTGCACCAGGTGCCACCAGCGCTAAAGCCATCCTTGTTCAGGGAAATTATTTTTCTTGAACGGAGGTGCTTTGGGCTGAGTCTGAAAGCTGGGTGTGGTGCCAGTGTTCCTCAGTTCTGCCTACCCCATTCCTCATCCTGTCATCCTTCTCCATCATCTTCTGATCCCTTTGCTTTCTCTTGTAGACATTTACACTCTTTTTCTCCTTACATCTTTCTGAAACACTCAATCTGCATATCTCACACCTCATCTATTTCCTCTTCAACACTCTCCTGTCACTCTCACCTGCACTCACTTCTTCTTTGCAACTCTTTCACTTCAGCAATCTTCTACACACATTGCACGTGTGAGAATAATGCAGTAATACTGTCATAAAATGTGCTGCACTATGCTACATACTTAACCTTTCCTTGCCACATACTTTAGTCCTCCCTACTACATAAGTTGGCCCTCGCCTGTTGCATGGTAGACCAGTTCTTCTGCACTTCCATTCAAATTGAATGCATCCTGGTCGAGTCTGACAGTTTTGCAACCATTGCCTTAAGTCCCTTTCCCACTTCTTCCGGCTCCGAGATCCAGCCTTGAGACCTGGCACTCTGTTGGCACTGTTCTGTAGTAAGCCCCACTAAGACTGTAGGTAGAACAGGTAATTTTATTCTCCAAATAGTGACCTGTACAGAGGACGGACACACAGGAAATCTTTCACCTCCCAGCACCAGCCTCAACTGCCACCAGGGTGTTGATCAGCTTGGTAATCTTGATGGTGGTTGACTTGATCAAAACGTGGACAATCTGGTGTTGGACAACACAGTAACATGCCTCTTTTCCCACCTTAACTACTCCTGAGAGGTTTTACCAGTGACCTCATTGACCCTGACTGCACTACCACATACTTTCTCAACACTTACTGGAACCCCATTAAACTTGTCTTCCCTTTTTGACCATGTACAGCAGATTTGATTTGCACTAGGTCCCCAACTTGTATCCTTAGAGACTTCACCCGTTTTTTATCATGCCAGCACTTTTGTTTTTCCTGAGCAAGACCTACGTTTTTAGTAATCAAACTCATCAACTGCTCCAAATCAGACTCACTCTTCAGTCATGTGGACATCCATGCTGGATGAAAAATAGTGTTAGTTTTTCTAACTATTAAAAATTCAAAGGGAGATACTTTTGTGGTAGAGTGTGGAGTAATCCTGTAAAACCACAGCATGCTCCGCCCCGGCTTTACAATGTCATGGTTGCAACATTTAGCCCCTTTTGTGCACTACCCAACTACCTGGTTCATTCTCTCAAAGAGACCATTGGTTTTTGGGTGGTACAACAAGCTCTTGAGGTGTCTCGCCCCACATGATTCAAGAAAACCCTAAAAATGGGCGTTAAAAATAGACTCCTATTGTGTTCAGTGAGCCTGTGGGTGCTGTGCAGGATTAGCATCATCATTTTTTACGCTAATCCTGCAAAGCGCCGGACTTGGGTAAAACATTTTTACACTAGTCACCCTGTGTGCTATATTTTAACTATGGAGCACACATGGTGACATTAGGGGGACGTTAATGGGTGCAAGAAAAGTGGCGCTGCACTAGGTGCAGTGACACTTTTCATAAATTTGCTCCAAAGTGCTTGTTAATTAGCCCATGGACTCAAAGCCCTTTTGTAATCTCAATATTGTTTTTAATTTTAGCTTCAAGAAGTATTTACATATAAAGAAAGCTAAAAATATAGCATTAAAAAGAGCTTGCATAGAAAATGCTGTTTTATAATGCCTTTTGTCTTCCAATATTTATCATTTGATAATAACATATTATAATAAAATGCCTTTGTTATTTATTGTGACACCTGAGCACAAACACTCACGCTACGATTACATACCTCTTTATCTGAAAAAGAATCCTAGATACATAATTTATTTCTTATGGGTTTAAATATGTATATATGTGGGTTTATGTTGTAGCTTATAAGCAGTATAATGAAGTCCACCAACAGTGGCAGTTAATTTGTAGAGGAAGGCTGAGGAGAAAGGATGCTCCAGAATCGTCTCCGGGTATTTAAAGGCTTATTGTGTTTTGCAAAATTTTCAGAAGTGTGAAAGTTTAGAAATTCACCGAAATACATTACTTCCACCGTAGGTGAATGGCTTTGAAGTAGAATTGCCTTATTTCCACCCGACTGGGAAGCTGGAGATTTACCGTAACAGGAATGGGACCATCATCGAGTCTAATGGATTGCTCAAGCTCCAATACACAGACTACGGGTTGGTCTCCATCAGTTTATCCACATTCTACTACAACTGCACGGGTGGATTATGTGGATATTTCAATGGGAATGGGGATGATGAGTTTTGTTTCTCAAATGGAAAATGCACTGACGACCTTGATGTTTTCTTGGAGAGCTGGACAACCTTTGATGAAATCTGCAATGGGGAGTGTGGTGACCTTTTGAAAGCCTGTAACAATGACTCTGAACTCCTGAAGTTCTACAGGAGCAGGTCCAAGTGTGGAATAATCAATGATCCGAGCAATAGTTCATTCCTTGAGTGTCACTCGGTGGTCAATGTCTCCGCTTATTACAGAACCTGCCTCTTTCGTCTGTGCACGACTGGAGGGAACCAGTCAGAGCTCTGTGATTCGGTAACTCGCTATGCTAGTGCCTGCAGGAATGCTGCTGTGGATGTTGGCCAGTGGAGAAGTCGCAACTTCTGCCGTAAGTCGACATCATTTAATCTTGTTAATTTTAGAATCAGCTGTCAAATCCAATTAGAAACACAAGTTGTTCATGAACTTGGGAGATTCTATACAATATGGGTGTGGGAAAGTTGAAGGTTAAAAAGTATCTTGAGTTGCTTCACTTCTTGTGTAGGCTTTGTATTATTTTTAGAGAAAAAATGAATGATTAATTCTAGTATTTATTTTCAGTCTTCTCGAGAGTGGGCACATTAAAATCTAGGTTTGATGATCACTGTGAGCCAGATTCATAAAAAATAGTCAATATCTGTGCTCCTGCAGGTTTACACATTTTCCTGTGCGCAGATCAGCGAATCTTTGGAATTGACAAAGCTTTCCCCGAGCATGGCTGGTATCGTTCAATAGCCAATGGTTGCCAGGCATGCCCTGGAAACGCTATGAGAACCCTCAACTACAGCCATGCAAGCACATATCCTCATGCATAATTGTACCCAGAATACTAATGCACATATGCCAAAGCCTCCTTATGTATGCAGTTTTTTTCCAATTCATTTGTTTCTCCTTTGAGAAAATATATATTTCTACATGGATAAACTCCTTGCCCCACTACCTGTATAAACTCGGGGGGTGTCCACTTACCATTCCGCTCAAGGGAATAGATGTACTCCTGCCGCTGAGAGGATTAATGGAGCCTATAGACCTCAGCAGGTAGGCTGTTGAGCTCTCTGGGTGGATAGAAGTCTTACTTAGGTTCATCCCTGCAGATCACATACACTATTTAGGAGAAACCTTATGTTTATGTGGTTTATTTTTGACAGAAGTGCTCCAGACGGCACAGCAGACATATTTTAATCAGGAATGAAGGCCTACATAAATATGACCTGAATATTAGTAAATCCATACTAACCTACATATACTTATTTCAAGATAGTGTGATTGTTGATATTCTTGACACAATACTAAAGAAGCATGACGATAGAATTCAGTATTTTAATAGAGCACCAACGCTTGTTTCTATACTTCTGAGTGCACCAATCTTCCCCCAGCAGTAAATAACACAAAATAAAAATGTTTCAGTTACATAACTAGTACTTTTATTCCTTGCAGCTCTTCCCTGTCCCCAAAACAGCCACTTCGAGGAATGCATCACATGCTCCGAGACCTGTGAAACCTTGGCAGCGGGGCCTTTGTGTGTGGACACTTGTGCCGAGGGTTGCCAATGCGATGAAGGGTTTGCACTCCATGGCACAAAGTGCATCCCAAGAACAGATTGTGGCTGCAATTACGGGGGACGCCAGGTTTTGACCAATGCCACCTTTTGGGTAGATCAGGATTGCCAATCCTTTTGCTTCTGCAATGGCACGGACAACAATGTCTACTGCGAGAACACAGTATGCAAGGATGATGAATACTGCATGGAGGAAGGTGGTTTGTATTACTGCCAGCCGCGGACAGACGCCTCCTGCATTGTGTCAGGTTATGGCCATTACCTCACATTTGATGGGTTTCCTTTCGATTTCCAGAGCAGTTGCTCCATCATCCTTTGCACCACAGTGGTTGGGATCCGAGCTGAGTCCGTTCCCAAGTTTACAGTTACCGCCAAAAATGAGGACCGTGACACATCACTAGCATTGTGGGTAAAGCAAGTGGAAGTGGAAGTGTTTAACTACAACATCGTTATCCATCGAGCTTACAAACACACTGTACTGGTAAGAACTATTATTCATAGTGCATTTTTAAGGACTGTGGATTGAGGCATGCTGGTTATGCTAGCTATTTATATAATCATTTGAACTTATGTTTAAATAGTGCTTCATACTGCAGTTGTACTATTTCTATTTCATATTCCAGTAAATAATTAGCGTTTTTTCAAGGTATTATATCTTTAGGATACGATGCTAGAGGATATCTCACATTAGTCAGACAGTGGTCCTGTATTTTCACAAATATGTTCCTGGACTGTCTTTGTGTTAGCAGCAGGTTACATGACAATCTTAGAGCCTATCAGAGCTTTCTAGTACATAGGATCATGTGATGCTACAGGTTAAGTCACACATGTCTCTTGCACAGAATTACCCCTGCAGAATGAACATCCAGGCATTGAGAACTTTGTGATCAATTGTGGGGCACTGTGAGTATTGTGAGTTCGAGGCTGTGATTCAAAGGATCAATTTGTTTCCTATAGTGCATGTCATTAAAATCAATGGCTTATAACCTTTTGCCTTTTAGTGTCCAAATGTTACTTTTCTAATTTTTGAATACCCTGCTTTATGAGCAGGACGCTCTCTATGACATAATGTCACCATTATATTTATACAGATATATATATATATATATATATATATATATATATATATATATATATATATATATATATATATATATATATATATATAAACATATATATATATATATACATTTATATATATATATACATTTATACGTATATATGATCTAATCTTTTATTCATTCATTGTTATCAGCATAAGCCTTAGCAATATAAATAGTAGCAAAGAAAAGACAGTTAAAACCAAGAGAAGTAATCTGATAAAAGAATGCCCCAAGGTGCACCACTCAACTAATGACTATATGACCATACAACAATACAAATAATAAAATGGTTCAATTAACAATCGATGTGAAAACAATGACAATCAATCAGTTCAAAATTGAATAACAACCAATGTCTTATCCCAGGATTGTTTCAAGAAAATAGAAGTCTTTCATGGAGGGCTAAGTGCAATAATATATTAATTCACTGAAAAAAACAAAGGTTACAGGGACGTTATAGTTAGACTCACATTTTAAACGTACAAAACCATAGTAATTCACTGGGTATAGTTAGAGTTTTCTCAAGTAACTATAACGCATGCCCACTCCATGCACAAATCTTTCGTAATTTTTTTTACTGCAAATATTACATTGATATTGTCAATGATGTTATCAAAGATGTCATGAGTGCCGTAATTTGTGGAGTAATTAGCATTGCATGGCGTGGGCGTGAGTTACAGTTACCATAGGGCACGAGTTATAGTTACTTGACATAACTCTAACTATAACAGGTGAATTTCTACGGTTTTCTACATTTACATTGTGAGTCTAACTATAACGTCCCAGTAACATTTGTTTTTTTAAGTGAGGTTCTATGTTTTTTTTAAATTCTATTTCCTAATTACAACATCCCTATAACCTTTGTTTTTTTCAGTGAATTTCTATGTTTTTTTTAACAGAAAGTAATTTTTATTACTATGCATTAATGCAACCACCACCGCACATGGCCGAAGGCCGAGTGCAACAGGGATTGGCCGCAAAGCCTGTCCTGCTGCCAGACCCTGCAGCCAACCACCCCTAACCATCCAACCCCAAGCTGCGCATAGCTTTTGGCTTTGTGAGTGGGAGTTGGATATGGCCTGTCTCTCTGGGTGTGAGAATAGGTGTGAGAGGGTGTATCTGGATGTGAGAGTGTTGTGAGAGTGCCTGTCTGGGTGTGAGAGTGAGTGCATCAGTGTTGTAGTAGGTCTGTGAATGGGTGTGTCACTGTCTGTGTGATTCTGTGAGTTGGTGTGTAGGGGTTTCAGTGGGTCTGTGAGTGGGTGTGTGATGTTCTGAGTGGGGCTGTGAGTGAACGCACAAGGGTCTAAGTGGATCTGTGAGTGGGTGCGCATGGGTGTAAGTGGGTGTGTGAGGGGGAGAAAGAGATTGAAAAAGAGAAATTGAGGTAGAGAGAGAAAGTGAGTGAGAGGGAGAGAGATAGAAAGTTTTTTAAGCTTTGATGAATGATTTACTTAGTGTGAGATATTTCTGGACAAATTGAAAAGAGAAATGCATTTGCCCATTAAAAAGAGTGAGATCTCCTGTCAGTATGAACCTTAAACTTTTGATGTTTAAAAGAAATTAAAGAAGGAAAAAGACCACAGACACACCTGGAGTAGAACCGTCAACTTTCAGTGGGAAGGTCTGTGCCCTTTAGGCCATAGGTGACTCTTTACCATGATGCTTCCAGACATACCTGTTGTTGGAAAGTGGATAATTGGTAGGGGCATGCAAGTATCTACACTTAAAAATAGGCCACGAACCCCACTAGGTTCAATTAGGTGTCAATAAATTAACTCCAGCTCAACCCTAGGTAGCTTGGCAACGAGCGACGAGGCTTAACTTAGGAGACAAAATGTAAAGCATTAAAATATCACAACACAGTAATTAAATAAAACAAAGGAAACAGTTTGAAAATCCCAAACCATTTTTTAAATAGGAAATATTTTTTGCTTTAAAATGACACCAAAACTAACAAAATCGGATAAGGGGAACTGGTTTCATGATTTTTTAAAGAATTAATGTTTTTCTGCCCTTAGAAACGAATAGTGCCAACCTGGTCATCTGGTCGCACCTCGAACGGGGCAAAGTTAAACGTCTCAGTTGTTTTCTTGAAGATTTTCTTCAGCAGGACGAAGTCACTAGTCTGATCCAACCTCCCTGGAGGTCTTCCACAGATACAAGTCGCGGGAGCCCTCAGTGAAGATTTCTACGTTCGGACTTAGATGTTTTTTCGAGATGGAAACCCTTTGATCGGGGCAAACCTGAATCTTGATCCGACATCTCTGGAGCCCTCTTTGGATTCACTGCGCGGGAGGTCCTGGTCAACTTTCTACGTTCGGACTTTGGCACTTTTTTAGAGATTTTCTTCAGCGGGATGAACCTGCAAGTCAGGCCGGGTTGCAGCTGTGGCAAGCCGGCTAGAGTTGGCGTGGCGGATCGGCCCCTCTATGGAGCTTTTTCCAAAAAGTTCTCCAAAGTTCTCCAAACTTCTGGATCTTCTTCCAGAAGGTCTTTTAAGGTCTTTTAGGAGTCCACAGCTCACCCCAAAGTTCCAGAAGCTCTGAGTTGCTCCTTGAGGGTGCGGACTACAACTCAGAGTGCACCTGGCTCAAACTCCAAATTGGAAACTGGCCAGCTGGTCATCCTCTTCAGGATTGGATGCAGGGGCTCTGGTTAGCTATCTTGCACCTGTAGCAAACAGGAAGTCCCTCCTTGAACCAGTTGAAGCCAGGCAAAGTCCTTCTTGTAGTGAAGCCCAAGTGTGCAGCTGGCGCAGTCCTTCAGAGTGGAGTGTCCAGGTGCAGGTCAGGGGTCCAGCAGAACAGTCCTTCTTCTCCCGATGTTCCTCCTTGTAGGGATCTGAGGTGTGGGCACAGCTCTGCAATATTTATCCCTGCTCCTGGTTGAAAAAAAGGGGGGTCCTGGTTCTGCAATCAGATACAGGGTCCTTACCCCAGTGATGATCGCTTCCTGAGAAGTGTGGCAAAAATCAATCCCAAGGAGCAACATTCTTCAAAAATCCATCATGGCTGAAACTGATTTTAGAAAGTTACATCTGGCTGTGTACACCCACTTGTGTGGCTAAAATCCTAAACATACCCCTCTCTGCCCTCTCCTAATCTAATCAAGAGGGCACCTAATTGTCTGTGGTTGCAGGATGTGAGGGAGGTGCTGGGTTGCTCCAAATGTCCTTCCCTGCCTTTGAAGACCAGTTTGGCAGCCCTCCCCACTTCCTGCTTCCCCATCCGCTGAGGCAGTTCTCCTCCACCAGGCACATCTTTTGTGTTCAGCCCAGGCCACTTCACACCTCATCAAAGCAGGCTGGGCAGGTTGCCAGAGGCTGACCAATCAGAGAATGGCACTATAGAGCTGAAGTTGGCAACTTTGTAGGTAGAGTTCGAAACTCTTTACCTGAACTAGTTATATTAAATCCAACAATTGTAATTTGTGGGATTTATTATAACAATTAATTTGATATCATACTCAAGGTATCTGACACTTACGGGGACTTTGTTAATTATAATAAAGTCTCCCCATTTTAGCCTATGGAGGCCATTCACTACAGTGAGGGAAAAACAAATGTGGCTATTTGACCTCACCAACGCTTATAAAACAATTTTTACATGGTCCCTGCTCATAGTTACATGGCACCCAACCCTAGGGGCACTTAGGACACACCTTAGGGGTGACATACATGTAAAAATAAGGTTGTTTAAGACTTTGGAAGTACTTTTAATTCCAAAGCTGAGTTTGCATATAACTTTAGTCTAAAAGCAGCCAGCTGATAATTAGCTTAATTTGCATACCCACTTTACACAGAGCACTGGCCCTTAGACTAGAAAGCATTACCCAGGGCACAGCCAAGATTCAGTATTCACCAGTATCTGTCCAAAATTTTGGGGGTGACCAGAGCAAAAAGGAAGACGTACCTACACCTATGACAGTCAGCCCATGCATGTGATTGGAAAGAAACGTGAATGTTCCTTCACTAGGAAAGTTTAACAGTCAAAACACTTAGTAAAGTAAAATACACACACTGCCAAACGATACTAGGATTTGGACCTTCAGCCTACTGAGTGACAGCACAAGACCGTAAACCTTAGGCCAGAAGTAACTCTGTTCCGCTGTGCCTCCAAAAGTAACTATAACATTCGTACCAAACATCTTGCTAGTCTTACTCTTTAAAGTCATTGTATGGAAATACCATTGTAATAACAATCTCTCTCTCCTTTACATCCCTTTATGGGATGGAAGACAGAGAAAGAGCAACAGCACCATGGGGGGAGCCTCAAGGCCCCTGCGGTCCTAGCTGGCTCACTGAGTGCAGTAGCCAGCATTGCACCCACAAGCAGGGAACTGCTTCACATAGCAGCTCCCTGCTCAGGGGAGCAATATTTTTATCTGTTTCCCTGCACACATATTTGCGTGCAGGGAAACAGATGAAACCTCTGCTTTCTGACAGCATGAGCTGTTTGACAGCTCCTGCTGTCAGAAAGCAGACTTTGTTTGATTTTGCTAGGTAGGAGCTGTCAGCTCCCACCAAGCAAAAGCAAATGGCTATGTCGCAGGCGTGGGCACCCCAGGACATAGCAGGAGCTGGCACTGGGTGGTGGTGGTTCCCAGGGCCATCATTGGCTCCTCGAGGGGGGCTGCACGGCTCCCCTCCAATGACTATTGCCCCGGGGAGGTGGTGGTCCCCAGGACTGGGGGTCTGAAATGGACCCCCCTCATTATTATATTTTAGCCCCAGGGAGGTGGTGGTCCCTGGGGCTGGGGGGGCTGTGCATTCCCCCTCACAGAACTAAATATTTGCCCTGTGGAGGTAGTGGTCCCTGGGGCAGTGGAGCCGCAAGGCGGCCCCCCTGCATTGGACATAAAATTGGCCCTGGGGAGGTGGCAGATCAAATCAAATAGCAAAAAGGTCACTTTCTGCCAAATTTGGTGTAATTCTGTCCAGTGGTTCAGGTGCTATCCCTGCTCAAAATCCCTATGGAAAAATGCATGGGGGGAAAAGCCCATTGGGATCTCCCCTTTTTCTTAGCCCCCGCTTGACCGATCACCCCAAAACTGCCCAGACAGATGCTGAAGTGAGCATTGTATTTTCTTTGAAAATTTCATGAAGATTCATCAAACGGCACCAAAGTTATTAACAAAACAAAAAATGTTTTTTCTCTAGAAAAATAGCTTACTATAATTATCTAGTGGTGACCACCACTAGGTAAAAAGCCTCAATAGCCCTACTCATGTGCATTTGAGACTGTCCTGCTTTTGCTTTCTCTTATATTTGCCTGTCACAATCAAGCAGCCCATATATCGGAGCAACTGCATGATATATTGTCGACCAAACGGTCCTTTAGCACAGTAATAGTGCATCTGCATGGTTCTTAATACCATAGTTGGCAAATAACGGTGTAAGCCATTTCATGCGGTCGGTTGAGATGTTGGGACAAAGCAACATGAAATGGGAAATAGTTTCACTAACCCCAAGAGCACAATACCAATCATCTCTAAAATTAAGTTTTCTCCAATTAACCACAAGAATATTCCAAGGAAGGGTGACCAAATGAAACTTGACATACAATGTACGCCTGACTTCTCTGGAGATATCATCCAAATAAGGTTCAAAACCAAACTTTTCTTTATATTTAAGATAGCCCTAAATCATGAATTCTGTCTTAGAAGAATTGATTATGCTTCGCTTCTTGTACCACCAGTACATTTCTGTTACTCTCTTGACTGTTCTACTGCCAATACTGGAGGGATCTCCATATATGGAGTCGAGGTCAAGGGACTTTAAAACATCCCATAAATGATTAAACTAAGGCAGTTTAATTAATGTGTGTGAAATAACTGCCTCCCTCAGTGAGTGCACATATATATCAGCATACTCATATTTATGTAATCAAACCCAATACAAAACAGGGGCAAGAGCCATAAAGTCAGCAATAGGTTTAATTCCTAATTCCAATTTGAGTGCCTAAATGGAACACGCAATAGTCTCCCAGGACTAGAAATCGAATAAACAACATGATCAAATTTGGTACAAACCACATTTAAACAATGTAATGTAGTATGTCAAAAAACAATAAAACCATGAACCTGAAGGGCCCACGTAAAATTTGAAAAGTGCAAACTTCTTTACCAAAATACGGTGTAAAAAAATATAAAAAGATGAAAGGAAATAGACTACCTAATAAAGTCCATTTAGCACATAGGCCCTCATTACAAAGCTGGCGATTGGTGGAATAGTGGAGGAATTACCGCCAACAGGCTGGCAGTAGCTACCTCCACTATTATGACATTGGCGGTTTGGCTGAAGCCAAAATGCCAGCGTACCACACCTACCGCCACAGTGGTAACAACCGCCAGGTTGGAGACTACAGTCTCCAGCCCGGCGGCCGTCAATAGGCCGCCCATGGCATTATGGCCCGACACGCCGCCATTGTTTCAGTGGTTTATGTACTGCCACTGAAACCATGGTGGTAGGCACTATCAGTGCCAGGGAATTCCTTCCCTGGCGGCACTGATAGGGGTCTCCCCCGCCCCCCTCCCCAGAATCCTCCACCCACCTCCCCCTCCCTCTCCTGACCCCCCTTACATTTACACACATACACACACATACATACACATCCATACACACACGCATAAACACATTCACCCATGCATTCATACATTTATACACACTCACAACAACACTCACAAACATACATCCAGGCACACACGCAATCACACAACACAACATGCACGTACACTCACACCCACTCATGTACACACTCATTACACACACATGTATGCATTCACACACAGTCACGCACACCCCCACACACGCACACAACACCCCTATCCCCCTCTCCTGTCAGAGAGCCCGACTTACCTGCTTGCAGGGGGTCCTCCTGCAGGAGACGGGACGCAGCGCTGCTGCCAGCAGCAGCGTCCACCAGCAAAACACCGCCAGGCTGTATCATGGAACATGATACAGGAGGCAGTGTTTTGCTGGCATGGCACTGCAGCTGGCAGCAGCGCCACCTTACTGCAGTCCGCCGCCATGACAGTCGTCGGAATTCCACCAGCCTTTCTGGCGGTATTCCGTCTACGGTCATAATTGCATGGACGGTCGGTAGCCACGGCTACGGTTTGTTGGCGGCCGTCGCCATGGCGGTAGGCGACATTTGCTGCCAATGTCGTAATGAGGGCCATAGTGTTGTCCCAGTGCCTTGCTTCCTATAGACCAGCTCCAGTTAAAATATTTAGCAACATCACATACAGTAGGCTCCCTTGTTTCGTTTGTAACAACCTAAGCACAGCAACATGTTGTCTACGTCCCAACTGCTTACAAATAGGGTTGTTCCAACTTTTCCTGTGCTGGTTATATTCGGGGCAAAAGAAAAGAAATCAGCCGAAGATTCCTCTGCCCCTTGGCATGCCGGACACCCAGCGCGTTCATCAGTGTTGCTTTCCCATTTGGAGCAAAAAGATAATTAAGGCAAGGTGCCCTAACGGAACCTGAGGTACAACTATGTGGCACGAGGGATGTGAATAAAATTGAGGAAAGACTCAAATTCAGCGTGTAGTTTGTGCTCACAAAAAGCATTAGAAAGAGAGCCATGGTTAACTTTCCTCATATCCTGCTCCCATTTCCAGTCCCAGTAAGCTTCTTTGAGGGACTCTCTGGAAAGATATGATGAGTTGTCAGACCAAAACTCTACAAGATTAAGGTCTACCAGCCTATCCTTGACATAGATCACCCATCCAATTTTATGTAATTTATCTAGTCAACTAGGTCTTTAAAAGCTTGGTATTAATCAAGGCATTCTGGAGTGTGCTTTAACCTTTAACCAATAGAGTAAGGGGCCTAAGCTGCATCTTTTGGATCAATGGCTTGAGGTTCAAGTCAAAGAATAATGAGAGGAGGGGTGGCTTTTAGGGAGACTCACTAAAGCTTTCAAAAAGTTGTTCTCCATGATGCTTAACTCGGCCATAGGTGCTAGACTCCAGATTTCAGCTCCAAATAACAGGCTGCCTTCTGATTTTGCTCTGTAAATTTTTAAAGCAGGTTGAAACATGCTTAGCTGTAGATGATCTTTATAGCGGTAGGGTTGCTGCAGCATGAAGATTTATCTTCAAAGCACTTTTTTAACCTCTTGAGCCCAGGACATGTTTCAAATAAAGATATTCCCAAGTAATTAAATTCAGTGACCCTGTCTAGCGGTTCCCCTCTAACAGAATAAGGCTTCTGTAAGACCAATGGGGCTCATGGTCATGAACTTTGTTTTCATATGGTTGATAGTCAAGCCCCAGTAGTCAAAGAATGGAGAAAAGCTGTTAACTAGCACCTGCAGACCTGCAGTTTTTTTCAAGAGCAGATAGTATCATCTGTGAATAAAGGCAGGAAAATCTTTCTGCCAGACATCGTTTATGCCAGTCTCCAGAAGGGTGATAACATCGTTTAGATAGAGCAAAAAAAGTATAGGGGTGAGTATGCACCATTGGTGGACACCTACATGGACTCCTATATGGTCAGTAAGCTCCCTCACTGAGCCTCAGAAAACGTGGGCATGTGTCTTGATGTAGATGTGTGATGATATTCAAACGTTCAGGGGGAACTTTGCTGTCCTTCAATACCTCCCATAATTTACAGTGGGGAAGCAAATCAAAACTTGATTTTAGGTCCATGAATACGAGATGGAGATGAGATTTTTCCAGAATAGCAGTCTTCCAGTAAATGAACATGAACCTAAAACTTGGACCCATATTTATGAAAAGTGTTGCTGCATGTAGTACAGTGCCACTTTTCTTGTGCCCCTTAGCACCCCCCTAACATTACCATTTGTGCGCCATATTTAAAATACTGTGCACCATTGCGGTAGCCAGGGAGACTAGTGTCATAATTTTTTATGCTAGTCTGGCGCTTTGCAGGGCTAGCGTAAAAAATATTGACACTAAGCCTGCAAAGCACCCAAAGTGCCATTGAACACAATGGGAGCCTCTTGTTAACATCTGCCCTTAGCAGGCTTTAAAAAATGCCAATAAAAACAATACAAAGGAATCTCATGTCCCCCTAGTGCGGGAACATCTCCCTTGCATACCTTATGCCTGGCTCTGGCATAATGTGGCGCAAGGGGTTACAAAGTGGTGCAATGCAAGCATTGTGCCACTTTGTAAATATGGGGTGGCGTTTCAACGCTACATTAGCATAAAAAAAATTACTCAAATGTGCCAGGTAGGCCACCATAAATCTGGGGCTTGGTCTATAGTGCTTATTTGATTTCTAAACCCCACTTGTAAGTATGAGAGGTCTCCGTGGTCCTCAATCCACTGATCTAGTTGGAACAAGATCTGTCTACTAAAGACCTTCTGGGCAACATCTATCAGGTTAATTGGCCAGTAGTTCAATGGTGAATCCCTTGGACTCTTTTTATAAAGCTGGACAATATTGGTGCTTTCCAGCAAGGTGGATTTTATCCCCTTCCCCCAATATCAAGTTGCTTAATTTATTTAGATCAGGTTCCCATTTTTCAATTTTAGACAAAAAAAAGACCCCCGGGAACCCTGTGCAGTCATGTGTCCTTCCCAGAAGCTACAGCTGTGATTGCCCTCACAGTCTCCTATAAGCCAATATGTAATATACAATTGGAAGTTGTGGATGCAGGATTTAGAGTAGATTTATCCTCCATGTTCCCCATTGGTGGGGAAGGGTACAAATCTGAAAAACATTTGCACTAGGTCTCCGGATTAATATTGTCTGTGAGATGGAAAGCCTCTTGTTTGCTACCAAGCCTCAAAACTGCCTAGGGTCCTTATGTACAGAAGCTGCATATATATCTTTCCAAAGCTGCATGTCCCATTCAAGATTTGCCTTTGATTGAGCTGCCTTATACTGTTTCCTGCATTTTCTAATATCGTCAGCATTACCTCTCCTAAGAGCTTCACACAAATTAAGTTTAGCTCTATTGCAATCCCCATCGAACTAGGTATGACCGGGGTTAGCAGGCCTGGGCTTATGGGCATTATACTGCATAGAGAGGTTTTCCAGAAAGTTTATTTTTTTATGAATAATGGAAGATAACAGTAACCTATCTTGCGATGGGAATGTACCATCTAGCTCCACAGTGGCATCACACATTGCCCTGGTCATTTTCTCCAGCTGGGAAGCTACTCTAGCCACCTAATCTTTCTCCCATTGTTGGAGGGCAGGAGATCTATTGACATGAAAGGAAAAATGGCTGGTGGCTGCTTAGAAATGTCACTAAAGGAACAGTGTAGATCGTTATGATCACTATCAACTCTAGGTAATAAAATAACGCCATGTCAATAAAAGCCCACCAGGCAGAGGGCACCTAGTATGCAGTCAATCCTGCTAGAAAAACCAGGGCGGTTAAAAGTGTGTGCAGCTGGTTGTTCAGAGGAAAAGGGACCGTTACAAACCCTCATCCCAAAGGCAAGGGTAAAGATTCTAACTGATATGCAGAACCAGAACTGGGGGAGAATTGGTTTGGGGGATACCCCAGGCCTCGCCCTCCACCTCAGAAAGGAAGGAGCTGAACTTATCTAAAGGCTCATCTGTGGTGTTCAAACCACCTGCGATGATCAGGGTATCATGTCTTACAAAGGAATTCCTATGAGCAGTAAGGTGTTACATTATCCATGTTTCACCCCCTCCCCTAATCCCACGATTGTAGATGTTGTAGATGTAAAATGTGTGAGAATCCTCCCCTGTAATTGTAATGCCTAGGATATCATGTGAGGCAAAGGCAACTGTGCAAATTTTCACTTTTAAAGTAGTATGAACCCAGATTAAGAGGCCCCCATGGGGGCATCCTCTTCCATTATATTGTGCTGGGGAAAAGAAGGTAACAAAGACAGGCCTCAAGACTGGATCGATGCTCCAGGTTTCCTGGATGAGGCAGATATTGAAGTGATCAATAGAGGCCCCCCATTCAGGGTCACGAAGTTTCAATTTTATACCGTCCACATTCCAGGATAGCAAATGAAAAAGTTAGGATTTCTCCTCAAGGATGGTCAGATGTTCGATAGAAGGGCTGTAGAGCTCGTCAAAAACATTACAATCCTGGCTTCCCAATGTGGAAGCCAAGTGCCCCATCTCACTAGTGGATGATGGATCCTGCTCCTCTACCAGCCCAGCAGATGGAATATTCACCAGCCAATCCACCATCTAGGTATCTGTGAGAGGTGCGCCACTGTGGGCGGTTTGTGTGGAGCAAGTAAAAGGATTATTTATTTTGAACTTGATAGCAGTGCCCAAAGGGGAGACTTTCGTAGCTCAACCCTAGTCAATTCTCAACCAGAATACCAGATTTTAAAATTAACTTAAAATAATCATGGAGACTTGGTTGCTCTGTGGGGTCATGGTGCCGACCAGCACGCATAATCTCAGAACAAATAATTGAATAGCAATTACGAACTGACCATATATGATTTATGCATTTATTAATCAGGGAAACCTCACCTTCGTGTATACCTTGTAGCACCTTACGAACTCCTAGCATGTACACGTGACCTATCACCCGCTGTACTGTCTGCTCCTTATTCCCCAGTCTTTGGCCCTTTAGTAGGTCCTGGCTAGGGGGATTGTTGGCCCTTAATTCGCCATTGGTCATGACAGAGCTGCGAGGAATGGAAAGCAGAGGAGAAATCTCGGTCGATGTCTTGCGGGAGGCTTGAGTATGTATGTTCTGCTGGCAATAGAGGGCCCTTTCCTTATGTGTGTGGTTTGAACTATTATTCTTCCTCCTGTTTTGCTCGTCTATCAGAGCTGCCTATGTCGGTGGTAAATTTTGTTAAGTACATCTATTTCTAAGGTTAGGTGTGGCTGATATCATTTCACCAAGCTCCTCAGACAGTGATGCCAGTTGGCACTGCAGAGCTATTACCTCGTTGTGGAGGTGCTTTACCAGTCTGATTATATCTGCCACCTCCATACTATTGCATCACTGAATAAATATACTGACAGTGTGCCCACACAATCAAAATGGAACCATCACTAGTTCTGGCAGCATCCTCCCCATTTTCTAAGAGAGAGGGCACAGGATGGTTGTATCATGTGCCTTGAGTGTAGAGATGTCTAAATATAGATTAGGGTCACTCTGCATGCCGTCAAGCACCACAGCATCCTCTGCAATTGCCTGATAGATTTTGTTTGAGGCCTAGTGCTTAGGTTTCTATGACTTAGCGGATATATCGACAAACTTATCAAGTACTATTAGTTGGGCCTACCTAGCTGCATTATCATTATCTCCTCCTAACAATGTCTTGACCTTCCCAATCAAGATGTCTATATCATCAAGAGTTGTTGAACTTAGGGCCCTGTCAGACTTAGTGGGAGAGGTGCGTTTACAGCTTTTGTTTTTCTTCCTCTTTAATGTGTCTGTGGCCTTACGTTTGCTCATGTAAATGCCTCCCAGAAAAACGACCAGAGAGCTAGGGCAAGTAGGCAAATAAGTTGTGATCTAGGGTGGCAGAGAGGGGAAAAATACTGACACACAATGTGATGCAGAGTGAGGAATTAACCTTGATCAAAGCAGTGGAAACATGCTATGCTTCTGTACAACTACCTAACAACAAAAAATGTTGAAATAAGAATTCAAATGATAGTAGCATCAATTGAAATGAGGCCACGATCGGAGAATTCTGTTCTTAGAGTCCACATCTTCAAGATTAACTCAGGGCAGAGTTTAGTCACAAGTGCCCCATCGAATGGAAGAGTTGCCGTAGAACTAACAATAGCAAGGGGAACACCAGTAGAGCTCCAAGATGACATTGAAGTTGTCAAAAGAAAAAGTCCATAAAACTTGGCCCAGGCAGGACTTGGGACACAGATCGAGCAGCAGTAGCTCACCAGACAAAGGCCCTCTTAGGAATGCAATAGTAGAGTACTGTCTACCAGATGCTGACATAAGCTGAAATTGCAGAACCAAGGGGGGTGGCCCTGCCTCTTCCTGGCTCTGGATGGGCCTGCCCTTGGCCCAGGTTTCACCCGGGCATGGCCTGCGTGTGTGTCTTGTCCCGCAGGAGTGGTAACCACACTAAATAGAGCTCCACAGGTGTCAGTAGTCCCAAGGACCTCCTCTTGGGGTCTGAGGCAAACTGGGACACATAGGGGGTTATTCTAACTTTGGAGGAGTGTTAATCCGTCCCAAAAGTGACGGTAAAGTGACGGATATACCACCAGCCGTATTACGAGTTCCATAGGATATAATGGACTCGTAATATGGCTGGTGGTAAATCCGTCACTTTTCCGTCACTTTTGGGACGGATTAACACCTCCTCCAAAGTTAGAATAACCCCCTTAGTCCCTGATGCAAGCATTGTGTTTGCAGAAGTGGCACACACATGAAGCACCCGCTCTGCAGGAGTGGTAGCTGCACCAAATAGCGCTCCGCTGGTGTTGGCAATCCAAAGGGTCTCCTCCTGGGGCTTGAGACAAACTGGGATACGTAGTCCCTAATGTAAGCGTTGCATTTTACAGAAGTGACACAAAGATGAAGCAACCAAAATTCATGCTCTTGAGATATGGGCCGACATCATTCAGAAATATCGAAAAATTTAGGGAAGCATATACAAATTCTTTGCACATACCTCTCCTTTTAGACCATAGCGCAGTCGTGCTGATGTGTTCCAATGCAAGCCACAAATGATCTCTAATAACCAAATCAAAGGCTGATTTAAGGTCACTAAATGTTAAAAAGAAAGGGATGCCTCTTTGTTTTAAGTACTTAATGCACATTAAATATAGGCACATTACCTGTTCAATTGTTGGGAGAACCTTTCTGGAAACCTAGTTGATTATCAGCTAGGATATTCTTTGCATCCACCCATTCTTGTATACGATTAAAAAAAAACCTCCATAGATCTTACCAGCTCATCTAAAAGTGAGATGGGGTGATAATTGGATTGAATTGTCAGCAACCCCTTCCAAAGGATCGGGGCAATCATAGCAGTTCGCCATGACTTAGGAGTACTTCTATATATAGCCCTTCCTTTGGGTTTTTTCTACAGACCCGTGCCAGTAAACTGTGCCCCACAGCCCGCCCAGAGACAGATTTCAAGGCAGCAAGTACCAGAACAGGATGGATTGCATGCAGCCCCTTACCAGGTGAATGTTTCCTATAGATACCCCCCATCCTCTCTTGACACTTATGATTGACTGGATGGGCACAAGCGCAAGGGTGGTGCCACCATGGTCTTACCGGCTCAGTGCACTGTAGTCTAACCTGAACCTAACCTTAAATTGCTGAAACTCATCAGCTGGACCATTGCTGGGCTTGCAGCCAAGTTTAAGTATCTGAAGAGGTTGGATTTTATTAGAGGTTTTGAGCTCATGTCCAATGTGTCAACCTACATCAGGTTTCTTAGATCACAAATACCAATTCGTAGCAAAAGCAACAATATCGCAGGAACTGTAGCAATGGTATCCCTATTCGTAACCGTAATTGAGTAGTGGACATATATTTGTGTCTACACATGACATTTAATGTGATAGTCGCCATCTGTTGAGCAAATCTCATCGTGTACTAGCGCCTCTAGTCGATGTTGGTACATTGCCGGATAGCTAATAACACTTATCATATAGTGATCCCTGTGCAGGGCTGTGCGGGAATAGACCTGAAATGCACTGTAACTTAACAAAAAAGAAAGAACCTGCTTGGCTTATATGAGGTGGGGAAGTCGGGATCTTCATCTATGTCTACTATAGCTCCTCGGCTTCCGGCCTTTGCTTTCAGTTACCAAGGATGGAAGGGGAGAGGTAGGGGTGAGCGGCTTAGGCTCCATGTTCTCATTTCAAAGGTAGGGCAAATTTGTCATACGTTTATAGGGCAATCTAATGTTGAGAGTTCGCAATAACCCCAGCTCTTGCTATGGGGTCGGACAGGGTGTTGTCAATATTCGGCGGACGAGAATTGGAGTTAAAGGAAAATAGCTATGGGGTACAGCCCATGTGGACGGGTCACGTGGTGACAGCTTAACGGGTGTGTTCTGGTGTCGTCTCTCTGCCAGTCTCTTGTGCGCTCAATTTATCTTCCAGTTTCGCTAGTTAAGTATCCCAAAGTGTTACCCCTCCATCACCACCCTGTGCATGCCTATCTCGGTCTAATGCATTAACCTCTGCCGTGGTCCAACGCAACACCACCCGAAGCCAGGCTTGTACATCCGGGGGGCGTGTAGCCTTCCAAGCCATGGCGATCATTCTCTTAAACAGTGCTAGGGCAAGATCAACAAATTTCATATAATACTTGGATCGTTTATTCCGCTTGGTCACCCCCAGTAGGCAAAGGAGCGGGTCCAATGTGAGGGACACGTCTATAATGTCAGATATATGCTGCATGATGTGTCCCCAAGTACTGTGTATCTCAGGACATTCCCAAGTCATATGCAGGAAGGTGGCGTCGTCGTGACCACATCGCGGGCACCTCGGGGTGGCTTCTGTAAACATGCGGTGAAGTCTATGTGGGGACAGGTATGTTTGGTGGACATAGTTAAAATGCGTAAATTTTAGTCTAGCATTTCGTGAAACATGCCGCACCTGAGCTAGTGCCATTTTCCACTATCAACTCGATGCCCAATCCATCATCCCATCGTGCTTTGCTGCAAGGATGTGGTACAGCTGGGGGTCTCCCTCAATAGGATATAGAGATTGGATACTGCTTTTTTCCCCTGACCTTGTGTTAAAATATAATGGAGTCCCAGGTGTGTTGTCAGCTCCAGGAGGCCGGATTGCTATATTTGTTTCACAACGGCACAAAGGGCTGCGTGGGCAAGAAACTGTCCGGAGTCTAGGTGGAATGTTGTGCTAGAGTCTGTAAAGGAGCGCAGGCGCCCTTCATTGTAAAGATCACCTATACGTAGCACCCCCCTCCCTGCCATGTCTGAAAATCGTCTACCTGTTTAAGAGCATGTATCTGGGGTATGTCCCATAGTGGGAGTTTAGGTGAATAGGGGACTGTATGCCGTCTTCGTTGAATATAGCGGATCCAACTTGTTTGCGCTGCACGCATCAGCAGTCCTATGTCAGCTGTAAGTTCATTCCTCCCTAGGAACCATCGCAGTACTCCGCTTGTATTCAACTTGTGTCGTACCATATTCCCCTCTATTGATTGTCCAACTGCCAACCAAGCCATTACCCACTGCAGTTGTGCAGCTGCATAATATCGTTCCATATCGGGGCTCGCCATACCTCCCTCAAGCATTGGGTATTTTAACACATCTAGGGATACTCTTTTACGTCCTGAGCCCCATATAAGCGCTCTCAATAGGCTCCGTATAGTGTTGAAGAAGGCCCGTCCAGGCGACATTGGCAGCGCTAGAAATAGATAGAGTAGTCTAGGGAGTACCAACATTTTCTCTATCGCTGCTCTGCCCATAGGGGAAAGGGGTAATCGTGTCCAGAAAGGTAATGACACTCAGAATGATAGAGGACAGCACTTTGTTATAGTTGCCTTCTACTAAATCCGTTTCAGCCAGGTATACATCTATGCCAAAATAGCGAAAACTCCTAGTTACCCATATTAGTCTCCCTTGTCCGGGCATTTGGTTCAGCGCATCATTCGTCTTTCCTAGGGGGAACACACAGGATGTGCTCCAGTTTACCCTAAGGCCCGACAGTTCACTGTATTGGTCCAATATCTTGTATAAACCAGTTAAGGTATTGTCAGTTTTCTGCAGGTAAATTAATACGTCATCGGCATATAGTGATGTAATATGCCTACCACCATCAACCCATATGCCCCATTCACTGTCCTTCGTACGCAAGCGCGCTGCAAGGGGTTCCATGGCTAGAGCAAAAAGTACTGGGGACAGCGAGCAACCCTGTCTTGTCCCTCTTTGAATGGGGAAGGGGTCCGATACGTAGTGGCCAGTTCGGACTCTAGCCTGGGGAATGATATAAAGCAGCTGTATCCACTGTAAAAATTGGGGACCCAGCCCGAAGCGTTTCAGCGTCCACATTAGGTAAGGCCAACCTATTGTGTCAAACACCTTTTCAAAATCTAATGATACCGCCACTGGGCCACCTGTACCTGTGAGAAACCGCATCAATGATGTGGCACAATCTTCGAGTGCTGTTGTATGTGGCCCTATTTGGTATAAATCCATTTTGATCTGGATGGATTAGGGACCGAAGTAAAGGAATCAGCCAATTTTCCAGCATCTTCCTGAGGATGTTGTAATCAATATTGAGCATAGAGAGGGGACGATAGGAGCTCACTTCCAGAGGGTCCTTACCCAACTTAGGAAGCACCACAATGAGGGCCTCATTCATCGAGGTGGGGAGTCCCCCTCGCTGGTATGATGCCTCATATAGGGCCATTAGCCGAGGTGCAAGATGGGTCTCATATGTAGCGTAAAATTCAATAGGCAACCCATCTAAGCCTGGGGTCTTCCCTCTAGCCATTTGTTTTATTGCTAATTGTGCTTCAACAAGTTGTATGGGCTGCTCCAAGTCTTGCTTTTGCTGCTGTGTAAGGGTGGGGAGGGGTAGATCGTGTAGTAGTGGGTGACTGTCAAATGAAGAGGGGGTCATTTGAGCCGTATATAAGTTTTTGTAGTAGGCCTCATTAATCGCCTCTTGAGTATTGACCACTTTCCCTCTGTCGTTCCCAATCGCACCCAGTACCGTCCGAGGCACCTCAGAGCGCAATAGCCAAGCCAACATACGTCCAGGTTTGTCCCCCTCCCTGTGTTGTTGGGTCAAATATTCTTTGTAGTCTAATTTCCCAAGTCTATCTAATTCCTCTCGATATTGCTTACGCTGAAGTGTCAGTGATCGTCGCGCTGAGGGATTAGTTATAGCTGTTTTCTCCAGCGGACATATTTCCTGTTCCAGGTTCAATATAGTGCGTGTAAGGATGGTTTTCGCTCCCCAGGAGGAGGTCATACAATGACCTCGTACAACCACCTTCATTGCATCCCATTCCACTCTAGTGTCGCCCACCGAACCTTCGTTGTGTTGAAAGTATTCCATAATAGCTGTACCTAATTGTATTCTATAAGGCACATCTTGTAGGGCTTCCATTCTCAGTCTCCATGTCGGTGTCTTTGGTCTGGGCCATCCACATTTAAAAAACACCTGCAAGGGGTTATGGTCAGATAGGGTTCTACTTAAGTACTCAGAGCTACGGATATTAGGCCACATAATTGGCTCACAAAAAATATAATCCAAACTTGTGTGTATGTGGTAGCCTGGCGCATAGTAAGAATACTCCCTATCTTCAGGATGGTGTAGACGCCAGATATCATGTAGCCGCATAGCTTGTGTCCATTGATGGAAGTGTTTAGTAGCGTGTAAACCAGGAGTGTTCGGTAAGGGGGGAGTCGATCAATCCAAATTTGTATTGTGGATACAATTAAAATCCCCCCCTCCATAAACTAGGAGTCTTCGGATCCTGTAATAAAGACGGGGATAGCCCATTGAAGAAGGATCCTTGCATTGTATTGGGACCATATATGGAGGTCAGGAGAATGGGATGAACATTTAAGTGTCCTTGTAGCAGAACATATCTTCCCTCCCGATCAATATGTATCTTAGTTTTAATGAACGGTACCTCTGGAGCTATCCAGATTAAAGTGCCTCTGGTGTATGCGGAATAAGCGGTGCCATAAATCTGACACCTCCAGCGACGGGCAAGCTTAGCTAGTTCTCCCTGTATCAAGTGTGCCTCTTGTAAGCAGGCAAAATGTACCCGGCGTCTCCTAAAATCGGAATATATTCTGTACCCCTTAATAGGATTACCCATGCCCCGAATGTTCCAAGTCAACATAGTATATTCAGTAGTCATTATTGCCTAGGTTTACAATTCTATGCTTCTTGTGTCCCCCTCCCTTCCGATCATCAACAACTGACCCAACTTTGGCCTCCTCGATCACCAAGCATTTACATGTATTAACAACAAACAACTCCCAGAGCCCAGGCTTGATCCCGAACAAGTATCATGCCAAAATCCCACAAACATACTTCCAGGAAGTATAGAACTGCAAGGTATATATATCCGTTCAGTGAAAGCACACCACATGGTGTCCCCTGCCTTCGTGGGGGGGCGGGAAGAGCCATGTTGTAGGTGGGAGTCCACACCGTGGACCCCATAACATCTCAATGAATCCGCGTCCCGAGCCCCGGGAGATCGCCCCAACAGGCGACACACGGCTCCGCGTCGTGGGGATCCACAGAATCCAGCAGCCCCCTGTACTCGCAAGATTCATTCATAGGTCATCTGCTGAACGTCGGGTCAGTGTTGGGCCCTCATCATCCAATGATCCCCGCAAAGGCGGCGGGGTCCCTGTATCAGTGTCGGAGGGAATCTGAGGGTTCTCTGTTAAAGCATAGAAGGAGTTGGTAGATAGTTGAGATGCTTCCTTTATGGCCTCCTCCTGCTCTTTAACTGCTTGGGCTCGTGAAGGTCTCACTTTGCTAGGTTTTCGCTTGCGTTGCTTCGTACGTGGGGTCAGCCAGGTGGAATCTTCTTGGTGGTCCAGAGTCGTATGCATTAGTCCTTTCGCATGCAGCCAAGTCCATGCGTCCTCTGGCGAGTGGAAAAGTCACACTGCTTCGCCATCAATCACCCGAAGTTTTGCAGAAAATAGCAGTGCATATTTATAATTCAGTTCTCGTAGTCGTTGTTTCACCTTGGTAAAGGAGTTGCGTTTTGTCTGCACTTCTACAGTGAAGTCTGGGTAGGCTGAGACTTCTGCGTTCTCATACCGCCACAGGCCATTAGATCGGGATAGCTGTAAAATTAAGTCCCTGTCTCGGAAGTTTAAAAGTCGAGCTATTATAGGTCGTGGAGGTTCGCCTGGCCGGCGGGTCTACCTGGGACTCTATGGGCCCTTTCAACAGAAAAGAACTTGGAGGGATTTCCACCCAATACAGTGTTGATCAGCCATTGTTCTACAAATAGTTCCATATTGGGCGATTCCACTTGTACGGGGAATCCCACCAGCCTAATGTTTTTGCGGCGTGATCTTCCCTCAGCTTCCTCCACTCGTTTATGCAAAGCCATCAGTTCCAGCTTTACTTGCACCATATGAGTCTGCAAGTCCTGCACTGTGGGGCGGATGGCCGCCAATGAGGATTTAGTTCCCTCTACCCAGTCTGTCAGATTTTGATGATCCACGCGAGGTAAGTTGACCTCTGTGGCTATTGCATCAATCCTCGATTCCAGTGACGTTTTTGTATCTAGTATAGCCTGCAGGACTTTATCAAACCGAGTGGAGTGTGACTTAAGCGTGGTATCTAAGTGCGCCAGCGTTTCCAACGCTCCTCCCTCCTTCAGGGTGTAGTCCAAATCGGGCCCTGTATTTCTGGAGCTCTTAATTTTGCCCATCATTTCAGAACTACAGGGGGCCCTGATAACAGTGAGAAAATCATTCAAGGAGTAGTCATGGGGCCTTAAAAAGTATTGTGGGATATCAGACGCATAGTTTTATGGTCCCTGTCTCCTTCTCAGTCTTCCCCAGTTGAGTCGCAGATCACAGCTCGTGAACAAATCACTTCCATAGTACAGCATTCACACACAGTATCTCAGGCCCCTGGGGAAGCAGCGCCGTATGGCTCACCTGTGCCATGAGCAGCCGTGTAGGCTTATATTTCGGGAGTGTTCCCAGTTAGTTGTCTTAATTGACTGGCGATCTCCCCATTCACATTTGAACTCCGGGGAATGTCAATCACCAGATCTGGCCATTCCTTTTATGTGTGGGCCTTTGGTCGAGTTCCCCCTTCACTGCCGCAGGCCCGGTAATCATCAAGTGTCGCTGCCGCCGCTTCGATGTGTTGTCGAGGCAGCTTGGGTCTCCACGGCCCTTCCGACTCAAGCTCCGCCGGCGCCGCCGTCTGTTATGTCTCCGTCGCTCACACAGGTGTCGGACGTCTCTCCTATGCCTCCACTCAGTTTTCCACTTGATTCCCCCGAGGCTCGGGTCGCATGTGTTTCTGTATCAGGATATTCTTTTGGGGCCCTAGAGGAGCTCCAATTCAGGCGCCCGCTCCGGTTGCATCTTGACTCCGCCCCCGGTCTGATTACCTTTGTATCCCTGGCGGTTAAGGGAAGGATTGAAGTACTCCCTTTAGGAATTTCTAAACTGCAGGCTGTAACATTCTCCTCTGCTGGTTCTTCAAAGCTGCTATTGATGAATTTTTATGATGCCAAATCCTTATGCATGATGGCTGCAACATTCAAAACCTGGGCTCCTTTTAGAGCAAACTGAATGGTTCCAAACTGTCCATGGCTAACATTGTGCTTGTAGATGACTTTTATGCTCATTCACACGGGGATCCCAGAGTAGGGAGAAATAGTGTTCAGGGCTGTATTTCACTACCCGGTCTGCACATGGAACATTCTCATCAAGGTTCAGCTTTAAATGTGATCCTAAAAAAGATTAACTTAGTTTTGTCATTGGAAAATCTTTCCCCAGATGTTATAAATATTAATCTCACTTTCACTGTGAGGGGATGTGAGTCATTTATTGATGTGTTCCAGTGCAAGCCACAAATGATCTCTAATAACCAAATCAAAGGCTGATTTAAGGTCAATAAACGTTAAAAAGAAAGGGATGCCTCTTTGTTTTAAGTACTTAATGCACATTAAATATAGGCACATTACCTGTTCAATTGTTGGGAGAACCTTCTGGAAACCTAGTTGATTATCAGCTAGGATATTCTTTGCATCCACCCATTCTGGTATGCGATTAAAAAAAAAACCTCCATAGATTTCACCAGCTCCATCTAAAAGTGAGATGGGGTGATAATTGGATTGATTTGCCAGCAACCCCTTCCTAAGGATCGGGGCAATCATAGCAGTTCACCATTCACTGTGAGGGGATGTGAGTCATTTATTGATTTTATATTTGTTTCTGCACCCTTTATGGCTTTCATCTCCGAGTTTGGGATACCATTGAGCTCTTTAAGTGACCATAACCCTGTGTGTGTTTCACTACGTTGGACTCAGCTGGTTCAATAGCGACTCATCGGTGTCAGAGGGGTAACCAAGCCCACTTGTCAGGGAAGAAGGTTTACGTGGTCCCAGGTAGTTCCTGATAACTTCTATAAGACTCTGTACTCTGGTTATGTAAATGAGTTTAGATCTTGTTTCTTTAACAGCTCTAACCCTGTTGACATTTTAGGGGCCTTTTTAGTAATATGCAGGACAGTGTCTGCCTTCTTGAAGGTAAAGGTGTTTTGGAAAGCTAGTATGATGCCTAGATGTTTTGAGAGAGGGCGCTCCAGGGCACTAAAAAGTCTTAACTGCTTCTTGAATACTGAACCAAAGGATTCTGTACCCGTTAGGACTTGTCAACAAGAGTAAGAACCGGAATTTATATGGCGTAAGAATGATTTAAGGAATGCTGCCTGGGAAAACCTATTAGAGGCAAGCACATTGAAATGTAGCTCTACATTTTGGAGTAATTCAACACCCCTTCTTGGCTCTAGAAGTTGCTACCTCGCTAGGCTCACATTTTACTGAGGACAGTTGGGTGTTTCTTTTCGAGGAGGCTTATAATATACCATCCAACTGCCAACTGTCCGTCACTCGATGAAATCAAAACGGCTATAACTGGTTTGAACAAGGCAACCGGATCGGATGAAATAGCCAATGATTTATTTATAACTGATGTAGAGGTCTGGACCCCTATTTTGACTATAACAATCAATGCGGCTGTTTCTGTGGGCCCCCCTGCAGTCTTGGGCCAACTTGATTATTGTCCCTGTTTTTAAAAAAGGGGAAGGGACAATCCCAATTTTACCGGCCCATCTCTTGCTTGACTAAGTTATGAAGGTGGTGGGGCGAGTCCTTCTGGATAGACTGATGTGGGCAGAGCAACATAATATTATATCCGCTTGCAACATGGATTTCGTTCAGGGAGATCCACAGTTGACCAGTGTTTGAATGTATACATGTTCCTAAGTAAATATACCATTGCCCGCCCTGGCTCTATCCATCTACCAATCATGGATCTCACTTCGGCCTTTGACCAAGTAAATAGAGATAAACTTTGGTATATTATGTTGTCCATGGGGTGGATCGGGACATTGTCCTTTTCTTAAGATATCTCCACATGAATACATGACCTGTAGTGCATTACTCTAGGATCTTAAGTCCATGCGCTACTTTCGTATTGACAGAGGAGTACGTCAGGACTGTATCTTGGCCCCATTTTTGTGAATCTGTATGTTAACAAATATGGAGCAGGCTTTGATTGCTTCTAATGCTGATCGTCTTCAGGTGGAGTCCTGTCATCTACTGGTGCTCTTATATGTGGACGACACAGCTATTATTGCTAATACTGCTAGTGGTTTGCAGACCCTACTGAACTTGTTTGCTTCATTATGGAGAATTTGTATACAGTGGTTAATGTTAAAAAATCCTTTTAATGGTGGTTGGCCCTCATTCTACCAAAATAAGCTTGTTTTGTCTGGGGGCCTGCATTGTACCAAAGACTAGAGTGTTTTCATACTCAGGCATGCTATTTGACTCCTCCTTGAGCTGAAGCCTGTGGGTGATTAGGATTAAAGGAGGAATGCATAAAGGTAAACTCTGCTGTTTTTAATTGTGCTTCAAGGTTAGGACAAAGACCTTTTAGTTTTAAAGTGCCAAATGAATTTCCAAGGCAGTTTATGGGAGTGAGGCATGGGGATATGTTGAACATATCCAGCTGCAAACAGCTGAAAGCATCATTTTGAGGCAGCTTTCATCCATTCTACATAGTGTCCCTACTTTTTCAGTGTATGAGGAATTGGGTGTTGGCTACATAACTCATGTTACCCTGCTGTTTACCCTCTTTCTCTCTGGTTAAGTATTTGGTCAAAGGTCGAGACAAAATTGAACATGGACATTTTAAAGGATTGTTTATCCTTTGACGGTTCACACCATATGCCTTGGCTCAAGTATATTAAGGATACCTTACAGAGTCTAGGTAGGGCTGAACAATTTCATACTCCAGAGAGAATAGTTAAGGCTGATCGCACACAGCTAAAATATCTCTTTATGCAGCAGAGGTCAATGGAGAGAGAACAGGCAACTTTACAGATGCTTTGTGCTTGCAGTCACATTTTGTTAAAATCAGTTCCAGCCATTGAACCTTATCTCTCAATTGTAATAAGTGCATATGAGTGTTTCCTGTTTACTCGGTTTAGGATTAACCTATTGTAATTTCTGTTAGCTTTTCACTGGGGCAGGAGTAGGTGGGGCCCACATTCTCGAGCCCTGCAACTGCAACAATCTGTCTCTGCAGGATACTTTGCACTTTACAAAGTTTTGACCTTTTTATGGTTGAGCGCAAAGAGCTCTGACCCTGTTGAAATCTCTCTATAGGCTTGTAACCACGCCCATGTCACACCCATCAGTTTGGTTGGTTTGTGGACTTGCCTTTAAAAATTCACTTCATTTCATTAGTGAAAGGCATGCATACGTCATGCCTTTTCTGGTGTTTAGCCCTCCTTGAGCGCACAGTCCAACTACTGAAAACATACATGGCTCCTTGTTTTCCGTATAGTTTCTGGACTACTTTTTCTCTTTATTTCGTAGGCAGCGCAATCTCGCTAGGCGATAGTTGAGCATGTTGACGCAGAGAAACCCTTGCTATATTTTAGTCACACACTAGATTTCCCACACTACATCGATGAACCAAACCAGAGCAGTTTTAAATGAATGCCATTCGAAATACGTCATAAACATCACATATAATATATGATAAGAAATTCAACCTCAATAACCACACCAGTTTATTAAGAAGTTAATGATGTATTTTCCTACATTAACAATGCTAAAGTCACGAAAAGAATTCTCAAACACAAATGATACATATAGAGAAACAACAAAGGCTGATTCGAACGCCGGATATATCTAAGTTTGATCAATGTAAAAAGACAAATTATCTCAATGGTTATAACATAAAACCATAGCAAGAGAATCAGAGCAAGTGAAATTGAATACATCTGAATAATGATACAACAGAAAATATTGATGACAATTTATGAGCATGTGAGTAACACCTCACTAACAAGTAATTAGCATTAACATGTTGGTCTTCATGTAAAAGATTTAGTAACACAAATTTAGAAAAACATCTAACTATGGCACTGATCAAAAATGTGTAGCAGTAATAAACAATTGCAGCTAGTACTTTAAAAACAAAAGATAAATAACAATTTACACCTCATACATTATCAAATCACTACAGTAATCAGCAACAATGTCTACTTCGTCAATGGGACAGCAACATCAGGCACCAACATCAGGACAGGAACAGGAATATGGGTAGGGGTAATGGTATAGAATTTTGGACTATACGATACACTAAACCATCTATCATAAATTCAGTATTGAACAGACATAAACTAATAAAAGTACCAGAATATCAATGGACTATCTGGAAACATGAAATGTCAAAGTGACAAACCATAAAGTAATAGAATCTCTAGGGATCAGGATACACGAAGATTCCAAAGAAGAGTTAACCCCAAACAATGGTGACTGAACATTAAATTAAACTTGTTAAATGAAAATGATTGGAAAAAGTATGAAGTGAGAAAGTTATCAATCAGAACATTAACAGATATCAAAATTATACAATTAGTTTACTCCAAGCTCTTCTATTTTCTGTTATTCTATTGACAAAATCAAAACTAATACTTTTGTATCCTATACTTCCTCTTATTCAGCTTCATCTGTGGATCCATTGCTTCCACTCCACCAGAATACGAAGTCACATGAAAACGATTACAAAATATGTTACCACACCATTTCTTTACCCTTGAGGAAAGACATACAAGTTAGAAACATATCTTCAAAAAATGAAGTCAGTCAAACTACGAAACACATTAGAAACATTTTATATAGCTTGCATTGTACAGTGACCTTGCATCTGCTTCTACTACAGTCCAACAGGGACCACTAAATACACATATAATTCTACCATTTGTTTTAGTTAAGAAATACACTCTTTTGCAAGAAGAGAATAATTTCATCAGCTTAAGTGAGCATGGACAAAATATAGGCCTTTCATAATATGACGGCCATTCAGTTAGTCACAATTCTCATAAACACAATATTATCAATAAATTAATTCACACATGAATTTGTAAGTATAATTACGTAAAGACTAAACATTTTATCAGGAAAATTGCAGCTCTCACAAGCACTTCACATGACATCGACCCTGTTACATGGATAATTGCATAATTGCCGTTAACATGGATAATTGCACTTTTGCCTATTTGTTTGACTGCAAGCGAACTTCTCTTTCCTCTTCTGTGTCTGTTTCGCACTCATGGCAGCAGTCAACTCGCTTATGTGAAACTGATTTACTTTTCATTTTCAGTTTATGTGGCAAGGAAAGTCAGGTTAGGACTTTGCAACGCTAATAGCTCTAACTCAAGCAAACGTTAGACCCATTGCATCACAAATGCTTTGTTATATAGTCCCAAGAAAGGTTTACATTATTCTACTACTGAACTGAGCAAACATGTCTCAAGTTCGCCCTGCCCCTATTTATCTTCAAGTGCTCCCGGAAGAAACCATCCTTAAAGTTGTTAGCCTTAGAAATAGCTATGAGTCAGAACTCTGTATGTTTAGTGGGGAATGTGCTTACATTTTGGAGCCGGTGTTTATGTATGCTTTTCTTATGCATAATCATTTTTATGTATTTTACATGGCGGATGTTCTTGTTTTTAATTCTTTATTATGTATGTTTTAACTGCACTACTTCTAACAATTTGTATGCTTTTTTAGCGTATGAGCTGTTTTTATGATGTTGCTTTTATGGTTTGTCCAAAAACGGACTAAAGCTTATTTCGATTGATTGAGTGATTGACTCAGGAGTAATAACGGATCTCAGAATGTAATTAAATAGTTTTGCAAAAACTGGGGCCCACAACAAAGGCAAAGCTTCAAAAAGATTTACTGGAATTAGGTCTGGGATAGGAGCTGTGTTAGGCTGCTGTTTGGCAACAGCACTTCTACTTCTAAGGTTGAAATAACTATGCATTCATTCTTTGTGGGCAGCATATGGTCCCTGTTTGTATTTTGTGGGGATTTTGTTTCAGTTGTTTCAGTAATATTTGGAGCACAGAGTTTTATAAAGTGTTGTACCCATTTCTGTGCCCCAATAAATGACACCTGATTATTTGTACACACATTAAAACCCCCATGAGATGATTGACCTAAACTGCCAGGAAATCTTGGCCACTTTACTAACAGCCTCCTAAATTTTATTTCTCATGCTGGACTTTTTGACATGTATTAATGCTTATAACACCAGTTTCGTAAATATTACCTTGTGAGCTCTAGATTTATATTGACTTGCAAGGGCATTAAACAGCTCTTTCCTCATAGTCCAACACTCCTAATCAAACTAGTTGCCAAACAATTTGCCATCAGTGGAGTTGGCGTTCCTTTTATTAGTAGTCAAAAAGAGAGATTTACTACAAATAATTTGCTCATAGAGCTCAATCACCCCATTGTCTTCACCTCTATCGCATGCTGCTAGCAACTTCATCAAACTTGAATGAACTAAATTCATAAATTCTGGGGAAACACAATTGTACTTGTCTAAACGTCATCCAGCTGCCGTTCTAATACATAGCTGGACAGGTGTGCAATGATATGTTGATTCATCATCCTGATTACCACAACCTAACACTTTATTGCCATTTTTAAAAAGGCCAAAAAGGGCGTTATGATCCCTAACTGGCCGCAATATCACCTGCATGTCTCATACTGTTGTCCAAGCTTCAATATTTAACAAAATGTAGTCTATAAAGGATGAGCTTTTATGCCCTCTAAATGTCATATTTGCCGCGGCATCAAATACGGCACACCCATTGCCCACAGATCAGTAACATAGTTATAAAATTGTTTCTCCACGTCTTACTCCCACTACTCGTCTGCAACACAAATTCCGGGACTCCCCATGAGGAATGATCTTCAGGAATTGCACTGCTATAGTTACCGTTACCTAAAGATATTCTATAATCTCAAAATACTATTACACTATGTTGGGGAACTGCTCTGCAATCAGATCTGATCTTTAATATCAAATATTTAAGAGCATCTAAAATGTTCTAAGCTCTAGCGTTCTTCCCTATATTGATAATTTCCTTTCTTGGGCTATCCCCTGTCAATCTAGAATGTAAAGTATTCATGGTCATATTTGGTGCAGTGAGACATTGCACAGGGCCCTACATCCAAGTGAGCAATATATCCATCCTCCATAATAACTTCTGCTGTAGCCCATGTCTTCTGTAGGCAACAGATGTCATCATAAAAAACTTTATTCGGCACTAAATGGCATAAAAGTATAAAATAGAACACACTTTATGGTACATTACTAACCATCATTCATTACACATCACGTTCCATTGTAACAAAGAAGCAGAACCTCCACCAATCAACAAAAACATGATAGTTAACCATTTTGCTTCCTTATATGAAGAGCTCCCCTAATACAATTTATGACAGTTTAACACATTTCAGGGGAATCAAAATGTATTAAAGAACTTAGCTCTTCTTGATGTGAGTTAAAAGTATGTGTTTTCAATAAAGGAATTGAAAAACATACTTGTAAAGTTTATAAATAGTGCAAAAGAGTAAAAAGTGCTTAGTGGATTGTCGCAATAAATTATCGCACGGGCAGGGGGGAGGTTTTTATACCACCTCCTTTGAACTGAGAAAACCAACAGAAAGTGCACAGTGCTTAGTCGAGTCCTTGTTAAATAAAATGTATATTTAGCATTTTCTATAAAAAACGATACATTTTAATCTCCTGTAATTGTGGCACAACTTCCAAGTTTACCAAAGATGTAATTTGGCAAATCTGATTCCCATGCTTAAGCTGGACCTGTTTGTGGTAGGCTGCCTTTATTAAACCTTTGGCTATAGTGGGAATGTGGGTTGGTTCCTCAAAATACTCCATAAATCCCAACCCTCCAAAAGTGCGTTTTATGTACCTAAGCCAAGGAAAACATCCAGCATTACACAACCCTAAGCAGTCCCACAGGATGAGTTTAGGTAAGACTAATTCGGGTGTTACCCATATTTGTATCCATGATAATAGTGGGGCCAAGCTTTCCCCATCCTCCAAAAATTATAGACTCACCTCCGAGTGACAAAAATAAGTTGAGGCTCCTTGAGGCTGTGGAGTAAGCCATTTTCTACGGTTTGTCTCCTTGGGCAGCCGTGATACCCACACACTCCAGCCCCGTGAGTTGCGATTCAAAGGCACTTTGCTTTATAAAAAGCTACCATGTTTCTGTTGGTCTATGGTCCAATTTAGCGGGAAATCGGAAGATTGCCCCCGTAGCTCTATTTGTTTGTTGAGCCCTTAACACCAGCCAAGGGTCTCAATTCAATTGTGTGTTAAAAACGAGAAGAGAACCAGGCAACAAAAATGTGTTACCTTACCAACCACATTTCCCTGGATACTGAAGGTTTTGGATTTCACCCTTTTTGGACCACAGACCATTGTAAAGGACTTCTGGTGGTTAACTTTTAAATCCAGTGAAAGCCTAGACTCAACAAAGGCATCAGGGCTAAACCCAACAAAAGCATCAGGGCTTTTTGCAGGCATTTGCTGTTCTAGCTAATAAAACAGCATCATCTGCATAAAGGAGCGTAGAAATAAAATGAGAGCCTACCCTCGGGAAATCCATTTTTTTGCAATAGATGAGCTTCCAAACCATTTATTTGAACCAAAAATAAAAATGGGACCAGAATACATCCCTCGCGTACATCTTCAGTTGAAACTAAGGAGGGTGTACATTCACCCCCACCCCTGCTCCATAGCATACCTTAACTTTAGTGTTCCAGTGCAGTCTCCAGGTGAGAGTAACCAGGGGTTCCTCAACCCCATATTGCCCAGCATATCCCACAATTTGGCATGGTTGACAGTGTCAAAGGCACACAACAAGTCCATGAAGGCTAGATGTAATAAGCCCTTCATAAACTTGGTGTACTTGCCAATAATTAATGATAAATTTAGACACTGTTCAACCCTGCCCATTCCTTATTTAAAGCCATATTTGGTCTCAGGAAGTATATTATTTCGGATGGCCCAACCTTCTACACATGCTAAAAGAACCCTTCCCAGAATTTTGACTGTGGAGTCAATAAGGGAGATCGCCCTATGACATGCCGGATCAGCTTTGTCCCCTTTTTTGAAGATTGAAACCACTGTAGCCTCTGTTTGTAATGACAGCTCTAAAAATATTTTCAAGAAGGGGGCTTCAAAGGTCCGGATTGTATTTAAACAAGTCCACTGGGACACTATCTGGGGCAGGGGCTTTTTTACTTTTACATTGTTTAATTGCTACCTCATCTTCCTTTACTGAGATGGTCTAGCTAAACTGAAGAGTTAATTCACTTTCTTTTATCAGCCCTGGTTCTTCTTCTTGCAGGCCTAGATCTTTGTTAAAAGGATTGAAAATGCTGGAAAAATGTTTTACCCAAGTGAATTCAGGGATTAAACAACGTATATTAGAAGGTGGCCCCTCCCTAAAAGAAACCAGAGATTTATAACCTCTAAGAAATGTCTCATATCCCTTGCACTTCCCACTGCCATTAAATCTACTCAGGCTTAATTTCTAAGCTTAGCCTTTCTGGTGATAATTGTATCCTTATAGAACTTACGTGCGCCAGCAATCATTTCCTTGTTTCTTGTGGTAGCCTTAAGGGCCAATTTCAAATGCTTTGCACTCTAGAACAGGTGCTATCCAATGAACCAAAGGGGGGGGGGCGTAGGTGCAGAATATGTAGTTGTTAGGGCATGGGGTACAGCTATGCATATATTATCAAAATCCTTAACTAAACTCTCTGGCAGCAGATGTAATTTTGATAAATAAAAGATCCCCATTCTAAATCTTCTTTCTTATCCAGTTTGAAATGGGTATTCCAACCACCTAGTTTTACCAAATTGTTTCTCGCTATCCATTGTTTCCTACTGTGTGTCCTTATTCAGCCATGGATCAATTTCATGTGTTGTTGGCTTAGTTGCATCTGCTATGACTGCAGGTAACCATGTCCTGGTGTTGTCTTTATTATCAGGGCCATTAGAATTATCATTTTCTCCAACTGGACCAATCACAGACTACCCTTTCATTGTCCTTTTAGTGATTACTAATTGTTCAGGGTCACATCTGTTTTTTTGTGGTGGGATATAATGGTTCATTGGATGAGGTGATTCTCCCTCTTGAGAAACCTGCAATAAGTATGACACTACATCAACCCTCATTGCCTGCAGCCCATCTGCATTATCCATGACCATTCTTGCGGCCTGGGCTGTTGACAATTCCACACAAGTGACATAAGAGTCAGGCTTATCATCATATATCGTGAGATTCACAAATTATAGAACCCTAAAAATGAGCAATTACAGTGATAGTATTAGAAAAAAAGCATTAAACAAACAACCTATTAAGAGGCAAAGTAACAGAGACATCATCAACTATGTCACCAAAATTTAATGTAAGGATTTCACTGCTAATTTATTTTCCATATTTTCATAATGGAAATTTTCCCAGATTTCCTTGTAAGTCTCAAGCCTACTTTCACTAGTGACCAGAAATGGACCATTGAAAGAATTTAATAGGGGAGATGTTGTAGCTGATGGAGCTAAAGATGTAGGCCCATATTTATACTTCCTTTGCGCTGGATTAGCTTCATTTTTTTTATGCTAATTCTGCGCAAACTTAACACCATATTTATACTTTGACGCTAGACCAGTCTAATGTAAAAAAATCCCAGTGTGCGCCATTTTCTGGATGCGTGAAACTGCCTTGCGTCAATGAGATGCAAGGTAGGCGTTCACGTCTAAGAAATGACAAACACTCATGCGCCATATTTATCCAACCGTGCAAAAATGGCGCACGTCTGGTAGGCGGAGCCAGAAAATGGCGCAAATCCCGATTTGCAGCCCAATTTAACGCCTGGGTCATGGCAGGCATTAAAATGGGGCAAACACACTGCTACATAAGGAAAACTCACAGAAGCAACATCATAGCTCAAAAAGGAAGACATGGAGGTGATACTCATGCAGCAAGTACAAAAACACAGAGCACAGAGCAACAGCAGCAGCTACCACCACACCAACATGGACCCCAAAGGCAACGCAGAAGGCAGGAGAGGATGCTCAGGACCAGGACAACCCTTCAGGGCCTCAGGGAACATGACATCATCCACAGGTACAGACTAAACTGGCAAGTCATACAGCAGCTGCTGCGCCACATTGAACCACAGTTGGCACCCAGCTTGCAGACACTCCACATCATTCCACTGTAGACCAAGCTGCTGGTTGTCTTGCACATGTTGGCAAGTAGCTCTTTTCAAACCACTGGTGCCCTGATTGCCGGGATCTCACAGCCCTCATTTTCTGCCTTCCTTCCCAAGGTACTTGATGCCATCATCTCCCTCACACCCCGCCACATCAGCTTCCCCAACACACAGTAGAAGCAGCAGGAGACCAAACAGGGGTTCTATCAAATTCATAGCTTCCCGCATGTGCTTGGTGCCATTGACTGCACACATGTTCGGATTGTGCCACCTGCTGCAACCGAGCACCTATACCGCAACATGAAGCACGCACACTCCATCAATGTGCAGGCCATTGTGGATCACTGTGGATTGTTCACCAACATCATGGCAAAGTATCCTGGGAGTGTACATGATTCATTCATCTTCCACCACAGCACCATCAATTGGCATATCTAGGATGGACGATATGGCAATGGCCTACTTGTTGGTAAGTACAAAAACCTACTTATTTACACACAGCACAGCAACCCTGTAGTACACCCAACACATACACCACTACATTGAGACGTGGCCAGGAAGACACTGAGGTGTGACACTGGTAGTTATGTTAGATATCCTGACCCAATGGGATACACACCTATGGACAAATGACAGATGCAAATAACAAGAGATGCCACTCTAGAGCCACACAGGAGCAATTTAAAACCACACAGTGACAATGACATGGCCTTAACTGGCAGTACAACTTGGAAGATGAACCTTTCAATATCACATCAATAACACTCAATCCCACACCCTTCCAAGCAGTACGTCCTATGTAAGGGGTGTGTAATGTGTGTTGCTGCAGGTCAAACATTTTGAGACACATAGGATGATGACAATGACTCTAATGAAGGTGACATGGAATCATTGAGGCAGTACAAACATCTCACATCATTCCTGGGGTGACATTGACAGCTAGCAATAAGGAAGTGGACTGTACAATGAAAACAAGTGGATGTGACACTGATGCAAAGTGCACACTGCTACACATACGGATTGAGGCGATTTCCCATATACATAACAGATGTACAGGCAGATGGACCTTCTGACACTAAAACCTTCACCGCCACAACCAAGTTAGCCAGCTTACCTGGAACAAGTTCAGTAGTGTAGGTACACGTTTGCACATGAGCCAACTCGGTAAGGGCACAAAAATAGGTGTGCATAGAACTTGTCACACATAGGATAATTGTGCATTGTCAATTGTGAACACTTCAGTGCTGCCAACTTATGGAGATGTGTTGTGCATTGTCACATAGCCAAATCAAAGGGCCTCACTGTTGCATTTCACCTGCAATTATATATGTCGAATTGGATGGGATGTTCAGGCCATATAGTGCACCCATGTTACCATCACATTGGAATCGATTGTGTGTGTGAAAGTATCATGTCACCTGCAATGAAGGCACATGGACACTCTCTCACATTACATAATGCATGGGAGATACACACTGAACTGCAAGTTTCTAAATATACCACTGATGTCATGTCAATCAGCCAAACACCAGTTTTGATAGTTAAACAAGCCAATGCAGAAATAATGTCACAGAAGCCTAGGATCCCACACAATACCACAAACACAGATGAGCCACAGACGACACATGATAACAAATGCCATGCAAAGTGACAATCACGGTGCAACCAACAACCAAATACTTACCCTCATTTTCTCTTTCAGCTGATCAGGGTTACGGGATGCAGCCATGGATCATGACCCCAATTGCCAACCCAAGCACAGCAGCAGAACGTGCCTATAATGAGACACCTCATAGGACAAGCACCATAGTAAAGAGGACTTTTGGCATCAGGAAGTCCAGATTCAGGTGCCTGGAAATCACCGGAGGCAGCCTCCTATATTCCCCTGAAATGGCCTGCAAGATCATTTTGACCTGTGCCATCCTGCACTATATTTGTGTGACGTGGAACATTCCCCTCTATGAACCAGATCAACAAATGCCTGAAGAGGAGGAAGAGGAGGATGCTGTCCGTGAAAATGAGGGGGAACATCCAAACACAGCTGCAGGATTGCGCCGGAGACAACGCATCGTACAAAACTTGTTCTAACTTTAGTCACCATCACCACTTTGTTATCATATGTAATTAAACACCTCACTTTATCACTCAATCATGCTCTGGGTAATTATTTATGCATCACATGATCTCTAGGAATCATAATCAGAGTTTTGCCTCATTGAGCATTTCAGAAATACAAATTTGCATACTGAAATAGCAACATCACATTTGGTGGGTATGAATGTACAGCAAACATCACACACAGTCTTAATGACATATATCCTGTCTATTTCACATTTGAAGGGCAATACCAGAGTACCACAGCTGTGAGACACATCCATGTTGCCAACATGGCCCATTGCAGCATATGACACAACTACTACACCATCAATCATAAGGAAAAAAAGAGCTTCATACATGAGGCAGTGGATGTGCTATTGCATTGGTAACGGGAATGTATGACCAGACCCTTGACAGCAGTAAGTGTGACATCAGCTATCTCTGCAAGGAGCATGTGTGACAAAAAGTGCATCAAACCTGAAAATGGATAGCACGAGTGCCCCAGTATGACAAGCATTGCTCACAAGACATGCCCTGCGCAGTCTGTCCCAGGTAATAAGTCCTGCCACTGCCATGTTTTAAGTCTCTACCCACCCTTCTCTAGGGGGCCCTGTAAATGGACTATTTGTACCCTGAGAATCTTCATCTTAACACACCCAGACTTCCATTCTGACTCCTGTGTGCGTCCCTCTTCAGTATGGCATGCCATAGTCATAGTTCATCAGTCTGCATAGACTTCAGGTCCCATAATGCACTGCCTGGTAGTCGGTAGGACCTGTAATCAGCTGTCCATTGCTTCCTATGTGAAAGGTCCAGTTGGCCCTTTGAACTTCATTCTCAGCTCCAGGACTTGTGAGAAACTGAAGGTGCACACACCTGTGAGCACTTCCGTGCAGACCAGCATTTGAACCAACCCTGCCCTTGCTGCTGCCTGGAACTGATTAGAAGCTTCCATTTTCTGAATCTCCTTGGTGTACAAATCACTTGTGTACCAGAGCCCTTGGGGGATTGTGTAACATTGGAGACCACAGCACAAACTGTTTTTAGTTCCCACAGTGTTGTTCCTGCTTGTCCCAGTCAGAGTCTGCTCACTGTATATTTGCCTTGTTCATGTTTGTTCCTGACAGAGCCTGCATCTTGTTAACCAGACTGGTTCCAGTCTTTGCGTTAAACATAGAGGTTCCCTGTGGCTACAGTTGTCTCTTAGTTGCTTTCCGTGCCCTCTCTTTCCTCCTGGGGTATTGTGTCTGGTAGGTCTACGATAAATCCTCAAATGTATAGTATAGTGTAATCAGTTTACTTATCGTATTCTCTTCTGGGACATGTATTCAAATGGCCTAATCCAGCCCCAACCCTTGTCTGGTTTTGCATGTATTATTTAGTGCCAAACAGTGCCAGTGTGCTATGGCTATATGCATGGATTCGGTACGGTGCCTACAGCACAACAAACAAGGGTTGCTAATGTGTATGTAAGGACAAAACATGTTTGTGCCCTGACGGTCCACACACAGATTTCACTTCTGCCACCACCTTTTGATGGGGCTTGCGTGGTGACTAGCTGTGAGATTAATCAGCACAGAGACACTGATGTTCCCTGTTGCAGTGGGAATTTTAGAGCTCACCCTGTGTACAAATGTTGTGATGAAACCTACCTGTTTCCTATTACTGATCCATAACGTTTTTGAGCACATCAAGGTTGCTCTGTCCTAAGCCTTATAAAAGTTCTGCAGTGCCACAGCTGGACCATCCCATGTCTGTCGTTAGTTGATCTTTGGATTTTGGTCATTTCAGCTTTGAAGGATACTCTGTTAATTCAAGGATTGGCTCCACAGACTCATGACTAGACCTGCACGTAACTGTGACAACATGGAGGCCAATACTGACACAAGGTACACATGGCCACACACTTGGACTGGAAACCTTTGTGAAATGAACCACTGGAAATATGTTAACACATGCAGCATGGTCTGCTGGTCCTCCACAGCCACAGGAGAAACATAGGTCATTTAAATGACTCGAGCTGTGGTGTACCTAACAATTTTAGGATTGGATTTGAGACTCTGGGGGTCATTCTGAGTCTGGCGGGCGCCGGAGGCCGCCCGCCAGACTTCCCCCCTCCAAAATACCGCTCTGCGGTCGAAAGACCGCTGATGGTATTTTGGCTTTTGCACTGGGCTGGCAGGCGACCGCCAAAAGGCCGCCCGCCAGCCCAGTGCAAAAACCCTTCCCACGAGGACGCCGGCTCAGAATTGAGCCGGCGGAGTGGGAAGGTGCGACGGGTGCAGTTGCACAGGTCGCGAATTTCAGTGTATGCAAAGCAGACACTGAAATTCTTTTTGGGGCCCTCTTACGGGGGCCCCTGCAGTGCCCATGCCATTGGCATGGCACTGCAGGGGCCCCCAGGGGCCCCGCGACACCCCATACCGCCATCCTGTTCCTGGCGGGAGAACTGCCAGGAACAGGATGGCGGTATGGGGTGTCAGAATCCCCATGGCGGCGCAGCAAGCTGCGCCGCCATGGAGGATTCAATAGGGCAGCGGAAAACCGGCGGGAGACCACCGGTTTTCCCTTTCTGACCGCGGCCATACCGCCGCGGTCAGAATGCCCTGCGGGGCACCGCCAGCCTGTTGACGGTGCTCCCGCCGACCCTGGCCCCGGCGGTCCATGACCGCTGGGGTCAGAATCACCCCCTCTGTGTCACAAACACTATACCTACCTAGATTGTTCAAATGATGGACGCATGGGTAGTATACACACAAGTGACCATGAAGTGGTATTCAACATTTCATTACATGTGATGGGTTACATATCTGACATAGCCATTATCAACCATCCTCTATCTATCCTGTGTATAGATTGTCCTGGGAAATGTTTTGTCCCCAAAGTCAAGGAAGTACACACAGCATAAGACACAACAGATATAACAAACACATATCATGATTGATGTACCTCAATGCATGGCATCTGATGGTTATACACAATTATAACACATTCATACATGCACATTATGCCAAAGCTTTCTCATGACGTTCCCACAGCGGCACAACAACAATTTGAAGAGCCAATTCACAGACATAAACACACAGGCCATGAGTATATATCAATCTATTTGTTTAGTTGCGTAGCCTTGCTGTCCTCTAGTGATGCAACACCTGCTCAAACTATGAAATACCAATTTTATTCGAAAAGTTTGTGTTGCTGTTGCGTCAGTTAAGAGAGCTAGTCCGACACAACAACATGAGTAATATGGTCCTCAGTGGTATGGTCTGCCACATGTGCCCAAACACTAGAACACACACTGCAGGTCACACCATCCTATTTTGTATAGTTATAGGCTGCATGCATGTAAAAAAAAGAAAAATCACACACAGTTTAAGACAGATTTTTTGATGCAAACGCGTAAAAAAAGACGCTTATGCGTCAAAATATAACGCATATGTGTTAAAAAATTATGCTCACACACATAATACATCGATTGGTCCCTAGCATTAATTCCAACACCACACCCCAGGAAATTGATTATCCATTTAAAATGTATTGATCCTTGAATACGGGGGAATTTTCATGCATATGCGTCAAATAATATTGACGCAAACCCCGTAAGCGTCATAAAATTACACGCAATATCAAAAAAAGCAGCCGCAATTGAGACAGGAAGTGATGTAATAGGATATCCTGTTTACAGACATGGTACAGTGGGTGTACTGTTACTTTCACTTTGCAGTCTGTGATTATTCTAGACTATGTGGTTGTGTCTTGAGCTGTCTCTGTGAATATTGTGCTTTTGTCTCCTGTGTGCTATTGCTATTGTATTCTGGTGTTTTGTAAGTGTCTGTGTTAATCTGTGTAAGTGTTTTTTTGTCATTTATTGTGATTAGATTTGTCTTTGTACTGTTGGGAGTGTGTTTGTGGGTATTGTTAGTTGGGGTATTGTTGGGCTGTCTGTGGGTTAGTTAAGTTTCCTTTTCATACCTCCTTTCCCTGTTTTACCCTCTTTACCCTTTCCTATCCTATCCTATTTTGTTTGAGATGTTGGGAAGGCCACGTCTTGGGCGAATGGGTGTGGAGGAGCTAGGGGCTTTTGTGTGACTGGTGTGCCACTTCCTCCCCCTGAGGTTGTCCCCCCCCGGCCGGGTGATACAGGGGTATCACACAGAGGCAAGGAGGCTCAGGTGGGCAAAGGTGCTGTTCCACATAAGAAGAATCTTCAACAGCCAGCTCAACGACCACCAATTGAAACATCGCTGGGCTGACCTGGTTGCCCGAAAGCAGGACCTGCTGGACCACCTTGGTGTGGTGATTGGTGGCCCTGTTGGTGAGTACAAATTTGACTAATGTGTACAGTAGAATGCTCTGGAGTAACAGTATCAGATTTTGTGACATGCTGCATGCAATATTTGTGGACATTTGGAATGCAAGTTGAACAAACTGTGGCCCTGATTCCTACAAATTTTGCTATGCATTACCGTCATTTCTTGATGCAAAAGCTGAGCAAACTTACAAAAGACAACTTTATCTTGTAAATGAATGCCGCTTTGGCGTCAATAGATGATGGCAATGCGGCACAAACAATTTTATGATGCAGGGCCTGTGAGTGTATCGGAAATGGGATGTATTTCACATGCTAATACAAGGAACCAATGTAGTCCCCAGTTTTTTTAAACCATGTCTGAACAGTATTAATGGGCATACGTACAAAGCTCTTCCTAACCTCTACTAATATTTTAGGCTGATATTCCTACTTTGTTTGTGCAGCATTTGCATTACTCCTGGATGCAAAAGTATAGCACACTTGCTACAATCAATTTTTTTGTGCTAATTTCCATAGCTGTAGCGTAAACAAATGAAGCAAATGCAAACAAAAAAAAAGGCACATCTAGCCCTAAGTTCATTGTTTCTGTGTGTTTAAGTCTGGACAGATAATCTTTGACATGGCCAAACCCAATTTTTCCAGGATGCTATCAGATTGCAGTAGCACAAAACAGGTTAATCTCGTGGCTTTTCAGAGTAGGTGTTGAAATCCTATCATTAAGTAGCATGGGCCAATGACATTTTTGCCTTGGGCGCAATTGATGGTACAGAGCTGGAGCAGTTACCATCTGTGTCACTTGAAAGCCAAACAATTTTGTAAGGTGAATGGCTCATCATGGGATCTCTGCTCTATGTGAATGTATGGTCACAAACTATGTATTTGCAATGTTGTGCAAGGGACCACTGACTGCTTCCATTATACAATTTAAGTGACGAAATAGGTTGTTATTTTACTTTCGGTACACCCCTGCAGATATAGTGCAGAATATGTACAAGTATTAACTTCTCAGTATGAAGGCTATCACAGAGATGGTGGCATGCCAAGGTCAGCAGGCCAGCATTCCTGTGAGTGCTGCCATTCCCAAGGTGCTTTCAAATAGAGGCCTACCTCATCAATATTGCAGAAGTAGGACATTTGCTAACCCATGTTTTAATTAGCGGACAGTGTCAGTTTGGTTGTATTACCACAGATCACCCAACTTGGCAATTCTAAGTTAATGAATTTGCCAAAGTGATTTACAATACCTTATATAGGTACACATGTCCCAGAGTAGCACATTTCAGGTGCAATGACTACACCTGTGCCCATGCATTCTGTCACGGATGATCAAATTAGACACTGTCAACATAACTTTTGGTGTTGTTTTGAATCTGATAAATGGCCAATCCATGTTTAGCGTAACATTGTCATCAAGTAACACACAGGATCCCTGCCATCATGTTGTCATAGGAAGCATATACTGCTCTGGGTACACTGCCAATGTGGCATATGTAACTTACATACAACACTGGCACACGTATAATGGACCATTGAAAGCACAATAATTCCTGAATGCAAATCAACCCACATGAGCATCACACAGTAACTCATTGCCCCTTGATGCGCAAGGCACAATACCTGAGTCACTGGTATTGCAGTGCACCAGGAATGTGCCATTGCATCATTGCATATCTCTCATAATTACAAATAATGAAATGGAGTACCCTTTAGAATTAATTAAGCACAACATTGAGTAATCATGTTTGGCACCACATGATTGATAGGGCCAGTGCATGTGTGCATATGTGTGTCTATCACTCACTGGAGTGACAGTGTCAATGCATGTTTGCAGTATTATGTTTGTTGGTGTGTCTACATGCCTGATGTGCAGCTCTATCATAAAAAATGTCTCACACAGTAATTTGTTGTTATAAGGTTTGTACAGTGAGCAGACATTGAGCACATATCACCCTTTCATGTTTTACAGGTGCACCCGCCCCCTATACAATTGGTAAAGTGGCTCGATTTGCGGACCCAGACTTATCCAGTAAATGTTAATATGTTTGTCCTGTGTTGTGTTTTCAGCTGTTGTGTGATTGACTCCTGTGTGTTGGACTCATTGCAAGGTATGATGTGCTGGCACATGAGCTGATATGTGACTTGACTGGAGGTTGACATTTTGTTCCATGTTAGAGTTAGACATTCTGTGGCGGAGAGTCATGTATTGGGAGTCGAGTGCTGCGCTATAGGCATGGGCAGGTGAACTAGGTGATTTGTTGCTAAATGTATGCCAATAATTAATTTGGAGGTGGCCAGTGTCTTAATTTCGTCAGCAAGTCTTACCCTGATTCACACAGACCAGTGATGCATAAGTTTGACACACAGAATTGAGCATCCCTGTTAAGTAATGAACATGTAGGACTGTATGGGTGATTTTCCAGCAGCATCTAGCTCCATATGTTGTACTCCATTTATGTGGCACTTGAGTGAAATGTCATAGGCGTGCATGCAGGTCAAGGCCAGATGGGTGCTTGCATCAATGTGCTTGATTTTGGAAATGTGTCAGTGAGATCTAATGATGTTGACAATTGTCCACAATTAGAAAAATAAATGTAGATGTGATTGTCCAATGGTTGACTCAATCCTAGTTGGCGGCCCTCCTTACCTGTGGTGGACTGACTAAACCCATGAACAGCTGTCCAAAGCTTCGTGGTTGTCCTTGATGTTTGAAAGTATGTGTTGCATGTCCATCCCACACTGAGGCTCAGGGTTAGGTCTGGAAAATATGTGTACTCAAGTGTGATGATCCCAGTAAAGATGACAGACATGTAATTCAAGCATTTATGTGTTCCAAACTACAATGCCCCCTCATGATTACCAACTGCATACCGTCCTGGCAGTTCCATATGCAAATCACAGGTCTTGTGTGCCTTAATTGTGATCCTGAAGATAGTTATTAGTCAGCCTGGCACATGTTGTGTACTTGCAGCATTTGTTATGTGACTAATACCAGTACAAATACGCACAGATCATTTAATTAAGTACACACCTTGTTGTGCATTGCTGTGCTGTTAGATAGTTGATGGGTAGACTGCATTGGCATGCCATTCCTCAGGACCATTCTATCATCTCTACTGTTATTTGGACTGTATGTGCTATTTTTGATGAAGTGTTAGAATATTATCTGTCGATGTATCACACAATGATGTCACTAATGTTTGGCTTTCTCCATTTTTACATCTGCCAACATGAATGCCCAGGAGATATGGGAATTTCAGAGGCGGGCAGTGCGATCCGCCACATACTCGATGTGGAGGGTGGGTTCCGCAATATGGCACGTAGATATGGCAATGAGAGAGCCACAGGGGAATGGAGGGCATTTGCCCAAGGGGGGCTATCATTGCCCACATCTGCCACCACCACCACAGCTCAGACCACAGTGGCCCCAGGGATGACAGCCACTGTAGCAGGTCCCTCGACTTCGTCAGCCCAGGGCCCACAAGCAGCACCCCCTGTGCCTCCCCCTCCAAACACGGCACCAGCACCAACACAAGCTTCTACAAGTGGTACCCAGGCAACCCCAGCTGCTGTAGTGGACAATCAAGATTTACAGACACTAAAAAGTGACATGTAACGAATGTTGCGTAGGATGGACAGGCTGCAGCAGGAGGTGTCCTGCAATAGCAGGAGACTGTGGGGTGTTAAGAAGATCGTGCGGAGGGCCAATTTGTGACTTTTGGATCCTCACCCATGATTCCCTCCCCTCCCTCCTCTTACCTCGTTCTTTTCTTTAGTGGGTTTAGGGGGCTTAGTGTTAGGTTAGAGTAGGCTGTAAGTTGAGTTAGTATAAGTGGGTTGGGGGTGGAGGGTGTTATATTATTACATGTTTTTTGTGGGTGGGTGGGGGATGATGTTGGGTTTATGTGTATAAACAAATACAAAAAAATAAAAATAAAAAATACAAAATATATATATTTGTTTAGGATAAGTTAGTATGTGTTTCGGTTAGTATATGTTGTCCTACATGTGTCCCGTCATATAAGGGTGGTGGGGGGTTGATGTTTAGAGTGTTTAGTTAAATGTGGTAAGTAAGTTTAGCTTAGGGTAGTTAGGGCCAGTTGTGGGTATTGGATAGTTAGGATAGGTTAAGTTAGTTAAGGTGTTTCCCCTAGTTTAAGTTTCCTTTATTACTGCAAAATAAAGTTGTAGGTACTCCTTTACAGTATTTGTCATATGCTTGGGGATCAGGGCCTTTGCATCGGTGTACAGTGTCAATTTAGTATTTACATTTGTGTTCCATCCTGCATCAGAATCCCATTATTGACGTGGTTATTCCCAATTCCAAATGAGCTGTCACACTGGCAGCTACAACAAAGCTATTTCTCTATGCATTTGCCATCCATATCACCCACCACTCAAGGTAACTATGGTTCCCAATGTGTTGTAAAGGTTTTTTTTTTTTTAATCTGTCATCGTTTGAGTCCTGTATTGGATTCTTGGCCACTGTGGGACATCTGCCTGCAGCCCGCTGTTCATGTGAACCCTGATAAGCTGAGTGTTGTTATAATCTTATGAAGTTCTGTACACATAACTCACACCTATTATATATTACATTGTACTCCCAGGTTACATAATTGTACATACACTTGCACACATCCATTCCTGCTGTATGGTGTGTGTGTGTGTGATTCAAGTTTATAGTCAGATGTCACATACATAAAGATTATCTTGAATGGAATGTTGGCCACATTGAGTTCCATCTTATAAATACTTTGGAGCTGACTTTTTCAGTTCTACGCAGCATTATACTGTTTGTTATCTTCTAACTTCAGAAATAAGCATAAAAAAGCACAGATTATGATAAAATCCAGACCCCAGTGCATAGATATCAGCCCACATTCTTTATACACTGTTGTATTGACATTCTATGGCCATTGACATGTTAAAAACATGACAAATCTCCTACACAGTTGATGTGTCACATTACACAGAGACAAAGTGGTTGGGTGAGTGCTATTTATTTTAAAGTGCTGTAGTGCAATATTTGCATAGCCCAGGATTGTAAGTCCATTAGTGTGACACCTTCTATTGTGATGCAACACAAGTGCAATGGTGAGGGACATGTCATTGGACATGCTTTGGTGAAGTGTCATTCAGTGGAGAGGAACACGAATTGCCAATTAGGTAGTGAGAAACAATCGCACTGCATAGTGGTAAGGTAAACAGTCTGCTGGAGAACAGTGCATGTTACCAACTGTAGAAAGACTGGCATGTGAACAAGCACAGGACCTAGGAAAACTGTGCCCATGTGGCATGGACTTGTGCTACCGGGTACTCCTACGGGTGAAGGTGAACTGTTCCACGTCTCCATCTTCTGATGTGTGTGTCATCGCCTCTGCCCTTGGTGGTGGTGGGTTTGAAGGGGCAACACACACATCAGTGTTTGAAGACGTGGAGTCAGAATTCCCAGTAGCTGCCAACTGTGGGCCTATTAAGGGCATTACTGCAGCAAGGAAGAGCTGTTGGTTCTTCAGTATAGCAGCTACATCACTGTGGTAGTCAGCAAGGTCAGCCCTGAGGGGGTCATAATTGCATTCATGCACGCAGTGAAAGGTTTGGGATGCCAGGTGTTGTGGCAACTCCCTAACTGCTGTGGTGAAATCCCTCACACATTGTTATAGTCCTTGCAGGAGGGATTGTAGCACTTGCATGGCTGCTGACTGTTCTGCAGATGACATCATGCACATCCCCTCAAGGCTGGCTACCATATTTTGCATTCCTACCGCACCTCCTTGGGCAGCTCATGCTGTACTCCCACTACTGTCCTCTCAAAGATGGTACCAGTGTCCTCAGAGTCCTCAGGTGGGTTGGAGCTGGCAGGTTGTACTATTGGGGTGGTGGGTGTGTCCAGTGTGATGGCTGCTGCATCTGTACTCCTCCTTATGACTAAAGGTGGGGTCTGGAGGGTTCTAAGGACATCTTGGAGGGTCTGCTGGCTAATGCTTGTCAGCTCGTCATCCATGTCATAAGGGAAGTCCAGGACAGGCATATCCACAGGAGAGCCATCATCCTCTGCAATGAGATATTGTATAATTAGTTTGTCTGTGTTGTGGCAGTTGTAATGTGATGTCACTGACTTCCTATTTGTGAGACATTGTAGTCTTGGTTCCTGTTCATTGTTCCTGTAATTAATTAGCATTCTCACAGGCCTATGCCCCACCTGCATGTCACATGTAGTGTCGGCAGTTTGCAGAATTGTCTGCGTCACATCCTCTAGGTGTAGGTTCTGTCCAAATTGTATGTTGCCACCTTCTTGTCCTACTCAACCCTCCCTCTACTTCCTTTAGCATGGTGAGGCCTTGCAATGGCTGTGGGTGTTCTGATGCCACTTGCACCACACTTAACAATATGGGACTGACCCAGTCTCTGATATTTCACATACACCTATATGTTGCTGAGACCAAGCACATAATATGTATAGCATTGGCATTGCATGATACAGGTGTCAGAATTGGTAGTGTGTCATGTTGATGTTGGTGAATGTGTGCTACATTGGATTGCACTGATGGGCGTGGCAGTGTTCCATTTCCTCTTATGACTGTGCGGGAATGTTTAACTAGCTAGACACGTATGTCCTCCCCCACAATGCTGTTGTCTTAGCAGTATGCCACCATCTCCTCCATCTAGTCCAGGGCTTCCTGCGGTGCTGGACTCCAACCTCCAGTCTGCAGTGTTGCATACCTGTTCCTTGACATTTTTCCCTTGGTCCTGTGCTTGCAGTCATGCCAGCGATTCTTGCACTCAGTGACTGTTCTTTGTACTTCTGCCACACTGTTTACCTTGTCCACAATTTGTTGCCAAATTGCCTCTCTCCTCCCAATTGGCAATTTTGAGGTGACAAAAAGTTGATGCTAGTGTTCTCTCACCTCTTTCACCAGTATTTCCTGCTCCTCTACACTAAAACGACACTTCCTTTTCTTCTTCTCCCTTTCCTGGGTCTTGTCTGGGTCCTCCTGGCTGATTCCTGATCGATTGGGGGCTCCTAAGCAAATTTTGCTGTGTTTGCCCCGCTTTTTGATGCTATTGCAGGGAAAAATGGCGCATATCTGGTTTGCAATGTTGCAAACCGGATTAAGATAATTTTCTCTGTGTTAACGTTGTTTTGCTTTACGGAATGGTGCAATGGTTAGAGTAAAAAAAAAAAAAAAACTCTAACCTGTGATTTGTGCCACGGAGCGTCAACGTATAAATTTGACGCCCGGGTGGTGCAAAGAAATGGCGTTAGCCGACATTAAACTTTTTGACGCAAAACTGCGTTGGTGCAGTTTTGCATCAAAAAGTAAATATGGCCCGTAGAGTGTTGCAATCCTTCAGTAGAATTAGCTTGCAGATCATCTGCTGGCAATCGTCTTCTGCTAAGTTAAACATAACTCTACGAGTCCTCTTTATTTCCTCATTTTATTACAACTGGTTGATCCACATTTGCTGGCTTTTTGCTTGAGGAAAGTGTAGGATATGTAATTAGTGTGGTAGCTTCTGGGGAAGCAGTGACTGTGATGGTTAGAGGTTTCCTCTGGCACATAGGTTAATTTATTTCTTCCTGGTAATCAAATAGTTTTCTAAAAAAATATACTATATCACCTTTGTTGTTGAATTTGCTGTTTCCCTTAAATTTCTTGCTTTTATTAGCTTTCTCTATATGGCACTGTTTTCTATCTTCATGTGTTATGGAAGAGCCAGTGTCCAGATCTGCTTGCGATGTTATCTTACCTATTACATTTCTCTACCAACCACTTCAGTTTTTTATTGCTATTTCCATCTTTAAGATTGGTTCACTCGCTGTTCTCCCTCCTGAATGCTTAGAAAGAATCTGCAATATTTAATTTGTTAATTTGGACTTATGGTTAGTACTCAACACAAATTTCTCAAGTAGAGCAAGAATCGAGGTCCATAGCCTTTCAAGAGCTTGCAAGACATCTGATATAATAAGATCAGTATTAAGGTTGTTTTGCTGAGAAGGTAATTCAAGTATTACAAGAGTATCAGATATACCAAAACTGGAGGATTAACCCTTTCGATCCCACTCTTGGGCCATGATCAGATTTAGAAAGATTTTGAGTCAGGTTTGTCTTAGTTTTTAACACAGACCACAGTGCAAAATCTTTTGTGGCATTTAATAACCAACACAAATTGGTATTTCCATTGGTTTGTAAGATAAAGTAACGCAATCAGCGTGAAGTGGTGCGCTGCATTACTGTGCATCAAGGGGGTATTCCATGGGTGGTACATGGGCATTCCCTTTCTACCACCCATGGTTTCTGATGCAAAACCCTATCTACTATCAATAGTAATCAAGGATTGGCAACAAAAATTAATGCCACTTGAATGCAGGTGTTAAAAGAAGAAATGTTTTCATTTCTCCTTTCTTTTCTGACTTAACATGTGCACTGCACTGTACAACATGCATACAAAGTAAGAAAAGTTTTAAAAGTTGTCTAGGCATAGTATTTTGTACTGAAAGGAAATCCTTCCAGTTCAGAACCCATGCTAGACTCACACACCACCACTTTGCACTATGGCGCAAAGGTGTGTTTTAATTGGAGCTCAGCAGCAAAATTCTGCACTGGTTCTAGCGAGAGGGGAGGACAGTGCCATTTCTATGTAGATATAGCTCTCTCTTGCTCTCTTCTGTCATGCCATGCAGCGTAGTGCAGCATTTATGGTTACTGCGCTGTGTTGCGTGACACATTTGTAAATCTGGTCCTCGGTCTCTCATTGTAGTCAGATGTGCTTCCATTACCTTGTTTGGTTTTCCTAGCTGGATAGATGGCACTTCTTTTTTAATACTAGTAAGTGGTACATCTGGGAGTGAATAATCATTAATAAAGGAAGATGGAGTTGAGAACAGTGGACTAGAAGGTGTAGGCTTAAGGTTTGTACTTGGCCCCTCTTCGTTCAACTCCACCCAACAGAGATGGCTCCCACCATTCCTGCATACCAGGGACTTGTCACAACTGGCCATCACACCACCCACAATAGGGGGAGCAATTTGGAAGCCAAGGCTATCTTGGGAAAGTCCAGCTGAACTGCCAGGCCATGTCTTCCCTGGATTGAAAAGAAGCATCCCCGGACCAGTTTTGGGTATCAACCCCCATCAGGCGGGCTAGCTTGAATCCATTGGCACAGTGACCTGTCATAGCAGTTCGGGCTGAACTGTTCTCATGGGGAGAAGGGTCAAGATTGATTTGCATATTGCTGGGTCCAAACTGGAGTGACACAGTGAGCAAAAAATACAATGGATTAAACCCAGATCTGTGACTAGGGGTGAATGATTGATTTGTTCAGCTTTCTGTCCATCCTCTGTTGTTTTTGCTTTTGCTCAAAAAGGTAAGCCCAGTAAAAATCAGCTCACCCGATTCTCTGAAAGTCCAAAAGTTTTTCTGGTGGGGATACTTCTACGTTTTGAACAAATGTTTTACTTTCTTGAAATTTACATTGAATGAAACTGTCACAGCTCTCCATGTTCTAGCAAAAACTTGTGAGACTATGGGGTTTCATCAACATTTGCAGACATCCTCCATCATGAAACACCCACTAACTGCACTGTGTGGAGATTTACTGAAATGTTTGTTTACTCAATGCTGGTGGATAATCCTCCATTACATTAAACCTACTCCATTATGGGGCACAACATTGGAACAATTACTTTGTGAGGCTTTACATTACGATGACAACAACATTTTGGGATATTACATGGTCATAGGTACTAAGAAAATCAAGTTAAGGGAAGCGTTGATGAAAAAAATAACTTTAAAACAGACTAGGGGTACATTATGTAAAAGCACATATAAATACAGAATAGGATCAATAGCTTTCCGTCATGAGATATTAAGAGTAAATTAAAATGTATTTATGAAATAAAAAACATAAAAAAACAAGGTTACTTTCAAATAACATACATTAATAAAAATACATTAGTATCACTTTATAACTTGAAATGAAGGACTTAGGTTCTCCTTGGAAGTAAATCTCCCTTCTCAATAAGCCCACCTTTTATACTACTCTCTCATGCTTCCAATATTGAGTTGTGTATTGAACATTCACCTCAAACTTAAAGGGAAGGAGATGTCTAATGGCCTGACCTGCCGACTGTGGAATTGGGAGCCCAGGTTTGAGTCCTGATGACCGCTTAACACCCTGTGATTCTGTGCAAATCAAATAATTTCCCCGTGCCCTGCAAAAAAAATGGCTTTGGACCCAGGGGCAGCTCCTCCACAATGGCGAAGGAGCATTGCTCCACTGGCTAAGAGCCAGCAGCTGAAAAATAAAACAATATTCAATAATCGTTTTATTTTTCAGGTGCGGGTTGAGCCAGCATGTGCAGGGAGGGGCAGGGCTGGGCTATGGGAGGGGGGAGGAGGAGTAGAGTAAGTGATTTTACAGTGCGCATGTCAGTTTTGCCGGCTGTCTTAGACCAGCCAAACTGACATGAGGACTTAAGTTTCTCCAACCCGACTGTGTTGCACAGCCGGGTTGGAGAAAGAGCAGAGACTTTAGTGCACTGTTGGAGCGGCGGACCAAGCTGGTCAAACCAATCCTGATGCTGCTGTCATGCTATGTATATCATGACAGCAGCGCCAGGATTGGGTGGGGAGCCTGTGCTTGTGTCCCAGGGGCTGCTGGGACACCAACACCATCAAGAGAGGAGCGATGCGGCTGGCAGTGGCAGACACTTACATTTAAAAAACAATTGATTATTATTCCCCCTTCCCACACCCTTTCCCCTTGAGATTTGCAGCACCACCACTGTTTGTGCCATGTTTCTGCTACATAAACACGAAAAAAAGATTAATATGTAAGTTGATAATAAAGTTTAAAGTTGCCATTGGAAATATTAACTGAGAAGCAGTTTGGTTTCTAGTTTTAGCACTTAAGCATAGAATCATCTTGTGGGATCCAGGATTATTCTCTGACGTGGGAGGCAGTTGCTAGTGTATTTCTCCAGCAATGCAAATAGTGCTGGGTGATAACCACATAAAGAAAAGAAAATGAAAGCCTGGCTATTTTAACAGTAAGTACTGGTCAGTACTGCCTAAGCTACATGGATCTGCTTTTTCACCAGGTGCACTCCATTAAAACATGCTGTGCACCTCATGAAGGGCTGCATATGTGAAATGTGCCCAAAATGGTGGTGGGGCTTGGCATTCAAAGGGAGGTCAATAGAAATGTTTCTTATTGAGGTTGATGTTCAGCACTGGCCCTGTCTGTCAATCACCACCCTATGCCTTATCTCTCAAAACCAGACTCTAGTAAAACTAGCATTCATATACCATCGTCAAGGTGATGCAACAACACAGAGGACACCCACTCTCTGGCTTACCATTACCAGTAGTCCTATGAAATATTTACATGGTTTCATTCCTCTTGTGCTGAAAGGGGCACTCGGAGAGCATAGGTTTCACAGGTGTGACAGTTTAAAAGCTGCCCTGATTGGTTCCTTGACAGCCAAAGTCCCTGTGATCGTCAGGTAGGTATACGTGAGCAAGGCAAGAAAGACTCGAGGCAGCTAGTGCAGGATTTTATAAGGCAAAATCCTAGCTGCAGGGCAGATAAGCACGTATATCAACTATGAAAGGCGGCTTTTCTGCTTGAACTATTTCAGCTTGTTTTTAAACAATGAACGTATACGTGAAGGCCTGTCTGCAGCACAGCCCTGCACTTCCTATATGTTTCAGTGAAGATCTGTAACTCTGAGAAACTCAGGGACTTATTCTTTAGCTAAACTGTTTAGCTTCCTCCACTGTAGGGTCTGAGCCTCTCTTGCAATAGGTATTTTAGGTAAGTCAGAGGAAAGAGGATTCAGTATAAAATAGTGTACCCTGCCCTCTCTTAGCTTTATTCTTTTTTATAAAGACTTAGGAGCTTATTTGTAAGCCCCGTGACGCAGTGTGGTGCAGCAAGTGTCTTGCTGCTCAGCCCGGTGCCACCGGGAAAGGACAGAAAAGCGCTGTATCTATAAGATACAGGAAATTTCTGTCCTCTCCCCCTGCACTGGTGCACAAATTGCTGCCTAGCGCCAACGCAGGCAGGGCACCCTTGCACCATGGTGCAATGATGCCTGTGTTGTGGGGATAATTGTTTTTGTGCAGTAAGGGACACTTTCCTGCACAGAAGCAATCAACAGAGGTGTTTTCCTCTTTCTATTGTGTGAGCTTGATTTAACGTCTACCAGGTTTATTTATTTAACACAGTGTACCAAGTTAGCTCTATAAAGAATTAAGCACACAGCATTTATATTTGTTGTTAAACAAAGAGAGAAAGAGATGTACAATAGGATACCTGGGTTTAATCCTGGGGTCATATTCACAAGCCCCATGGCCCAGGGCAGAAATGCTCCGCATTTACAAGATGCGTTGCATTTCTATCCTTCCCCCCCTGCGCTGGCGTACATATTGCTGCCTAGCACCAATGCAAAGTATCTGTGTTGTCATCAGGATTGTTTTTGTGAAGGAAGGGACACCTTCCTACACAAAAGCAATCCAGAGAGACATTTTTCTCTTTCTATGTGTGTTGCAGAATGCATCAGACATAGAGAAAGGAAACAACGAGGAAAATAAAGATATTTCTCCTCGTTGCACCTTCATTGGGGAGGTGGATGGTTTTGACGTATTTCCAGGTGTACAGATTCTTGTACATCTGGGAATGCGTCAAAACCCATGGGTGTTGCCTGGGAACACCCACCGCAATGCCCACGGTACACCTCCCTGCCGCAGTGTAAGGCAACACAGAGGCTTGCGCTGCATTGTTTTACTTTATATCTAAAAGGCCATGAAAAGCCACGCAAAGTGGCTTTGTGTGGCCTTGTAGATATGGGTCTGCAATATGCTCTGCATCACAAAAACTGACACAGTGGTGCATGGGGCTTGTAAATATGCCTCTTGGTTTCCCAGCTTGAGCAAATTGTTTGATCTTGGGTAGTCCTTTACCTCTCTGTGTAGCCGTTTCCTTGCTCATCTATATTGAGGGCACCTGTTCAGATTATATGCTATAATGTTGCTTTATTTATAATTAGCAAATATGCAACAAGGTCTCTATGTGATGAATTATTAAACGATTTAAAATACAACCAAAGTATTCCGTAAATAAAAAGGGACACAAAATGTGTGAGTATCCATCATTTTACTGCTGTATAAGAGGTGCTCAGTGTCCGTGAGTGTTCGTTCACACGATGATAAATAATAGGTCAAATAGTGTGCGCTGTATGAAAATTAGTCTAATAAAGGAGATGAAAGAGTAGACAAAACTACTGCAAGTACAATCGATTATAAAGCAATCAATAAATGAATACATTCGTCTGGGTTCCATTTGCTGTTTCTGTTGACAGTGCTTGGAACCCAACCTGTAATGCAGTGGCAGTTTCTGCACGAGGGCATCGGGGCTCCGCCCTCGTAAACAGAACAAAAAAAAAAAGGTGAAAACAAACTCCCCTAACTCCCTCCCTAAAAGAAATGCACACACCTCTTTCTTGCTTGGGGCTGGGTCATGTGAGATTAGACTGGCAGGATCAGGCCAGGCCCTCCCCTGACTGAGTCTATGTTTACCGGGCTGATAAGCTCACAGCATGAGGCCTGTGAGGTCATCAGCTCGGCAAAGACATAGCTCAGAGGACCAGTCTCCACCCCCTAATGACATGTAGATAAACTTAGCCCCAGGCGCTTCAGGTTGAAGCCCTGTAGCGCTAGGGGCTTCACGTCAGTCAGGGTAGTGGAGGATGGTCACCCCACCCTTTCCCAATTCGTCATGGAGGATGGGTGTAGCCCTGTGACAAGTTGGGAAATGGTGGGCGGGGCTTCAGGCAGGAAGGCAGCGGCAAGCTCAAAATCGAGTCTGCGCACTGCGCAGTTTATGCACTGTCAGCAAACACGAGGTGTTTGCTTCCCGCGCCTCCTGCTCCTGAGCAGCCCGCACCAGCAGCAGCGCGGCTTCCAGGCGCCTCGTGGTCGTGCTCCGGCACCGCTGCCACCCTCACCTTTCTGCTCTCGCCCCCAGAGAACCAGGCGGATGAGGATGGCACCTGCCTGCCCCGACCTTCCGTGACCGCGACTCCTTCTGTGGGTAGCGTATCCGGGAGCCAGAGGAGCCCCTGGGGGCAGAAGAAGACGCTGCGTCGCCGCAAAAGACAGGGCAGTCTCCATTCACAGTAGGTGTGTGTGCCTCTAACTGAACGTGGCAAGCTTGTGGCGTGCTTTTCAATGGATGGAAAGGACAGAACATCTGCAGCGCGCGTGTCTATATACTGATTAGGGAGATGAAATGTCCGCTTGTACATTTTTGTGGACCTTCTTTTCTATATTTAACTCAAGCGCGCCTGCAAGCTATTGTACATGTGAGCGAACATCATTGTAGGCGTCCCCTGGGAGAGGGAGCCTTGGAAGCAGATGTGCGTTGGGCTGCTTATTTCCTGTGGAGTCGGAACACTGCCACTGGAACATTACTGTAGCGCTAAAAAGCCACTGACTCGAAGCACAGATGTAAATCCGCTTAGTGCAGATGTAAAAGTCAGCGGATGTGCATGTTCTCTCTTTTACTCGCATGATACTGTCCGTCTGTGTCTTGAGCCTCGCTTCAGTGCTCTCACTCGACCTAATGAAGTCTTCCAGTATATCACATGACATTAAAAGTAAAGCGCTGTTTGTGCAGGTCTGCATTAGTCACTTTAAGATTTCTACAAATGTTTTGTGAACTCTCTCGCACCCTTGTGGTTACAAGCTCACCAGAGGTAAAGCAAGTGTGGGATTTTCATCCTGTGTTTATGGTCTCTGTGGTTATGTTCTGACACATGGGTTATGCAGAAAACAGTGGTTTGCTGAAAGCAGGCCCTCGAAATGCAGGCAATAAAAACCATTTACCAGGACATAAAGAGGGGCCTGGAAACAGATGATAGTTGGCTGCGGTTGAGATTAAATACGTAGATATACCACCACATATATTGGTGGTCAGCATGATGGGATCAGGCTATAGTCTGTAAATTTTGGAAAGGAAATCCCAGCCTTACGTTTGATGCGCACTCTGATCTTGTGACGCTGACGTGAGGTTTAGCAGATGTATTTTAAATCGTTTAATAATTCATCACATAGAGACCTTGTTGCATATTTGCTAATTATAAATAAAGCAACATTATAGCATATAATCTGTCCTGATTTGCACCACACCAATTCCCCAACCATCGTTTGTGTAACTCAAACGGTTGCATAGGATGGCATGGCATTGCCAACAACCGGTATTTTTGTTCCCGCACTGCCACTGCAGCAGTCCTAGTGATTGTGGGTTCTGCATTCCTTCTGCAACTTGTAAGCAATAATATAACACCTCCTAAAAACAGAATATATGTTCTATTTTTATAAGGCATTCTATAATTTCTTGCAAGATTCAGAAGGGGGTGCTCGACCTGACACCAAAATGTTGGCTTAACTGGTGATGTCCAGGTCATATTTCCTGCCTTGAAGCTGCCCTGTATTAAAAATGCATCCCCTGTGCTCAGAAGTGCAAGGTGCTCAAAGTTTTCAAAATGTGCTCTTCTTTGACATGCATGATGCACCTCCTGCACAGTACAGCTGCGACAACACAGGGACGATGAGAAGAACGCTCATCACATAGAGACCTTGTTGCATATTTGCTAATTATAAATAAAGCAACATTATAGCATATAATCTGTCCTGATTTGCACCACACCAATTCCCCAACCATCGTTTGTGTAACTCAAACGGTTGCATAGGATGGCATGGCATTGCCAACAACCGGTATTTTGGTTCCCGCACTGCCACTGCAGCAGTCCTAGTGATTGTGGGTTCAGCATTCCTTCTGCAACTTGTAAGCAATAATATAACACCTCCTAAAAACAGAATATATGTTCTATTTTTATAAGGCATTCTATAATTTCTTGCAAGATTCAGAAGGGGGTGCTCGACCTGACACCAAAATGTTGGCTTAACTGGTGATGTCCAGGTCATATTTCCTGCCTTGAAGCTGCCCTGTATTAAAAATGCATCCCCTGTGCTCAGAAGTGCAAGGTGCTCAAAGTTTTCAAAATGTGCTCTTCTTTGACATGCATGATGCACCTCCTGCACAGTACAGCTGCGACAACACAGGGACGATGAGAAGAACTCTGCAGTGAAATGCAATTCTCCCACTTAAGTGAACAGTAGATGCGCAGCTTTTGTTCTGGGCCTGGGGATGCTCTTAAAAAAGTGCAGCATTTACCATCAGCATCGTCAGGCCCACAATGGAAGTGCAATGGGTCAAGGTCTGTGGATCTGGTGTGCCATAATTAAACGCTGCAGCGGTGCTGGAACAATTTTCAGAGTGGTTATCAGAAAGCACAAGTGTCACAAATGAGATACATACGTTCATCAGGAACTTGGTAAGGGTGTAGTATGTAACTGGTGGTGGTGCATTTTGTGGCACACTGTCGCAAATATATTACTAAAGAATGGTGCAGGAGCGCACGGTCGTTCACACTTAGCACATTTCCATTGAAATGGCCACCACATTTTCAAATCATGCAGTGCTACTGATAAAATTATAAAGCAATGATTTGCCCATTCTGTTTTTTTTAATTATTTTATAAAAAAAAGTCCCCCTCCCCCCCAGTTTTCCCTTTTGAAAGTTAGTTTTGCTCGCGACTTTTATGCCCCACCACTTTCAAATGTCACCAGCCGCCACTGCTGTAATGGGTCATCACCAGGACTGTGGAAAACTTGCGAAAACTGTTTAATGGTTTAATGTTTGAAGATTACCCCAGGTTCCAAGTGTCTTCAGACTGCGGGTAGCCCCTGTGTCCTAAATATTTATTTATAATTATGCCCCGGGTCATGGTATTTATTTTTGAACATTTTTGTCTATTTAGGTATATTTATTCTATTTTTCACAAACAAATTAAGGTGTACCTAATATAGTTCCACTTATATTTAGCTGATAAATATGCACTTTTACTTCGACATCTGTCTAGTTTTAGCACTATAAGCATCCAAATATGTTGAAATATTAGCCTTATAATACAAATAGTTGCACACATAAAGTTATTTAATAATGTTTCATCAGTTGTTTAACTATCCATGCTGTCAATTTACCTAGGTATTGAACTGGATCTTTTGAATGACAGCATGGTGAATCATTAAAACGAAGACCAACTTTTTTCTGTTTTTAAAAATAAATACGTACAGGAAAAATATTATTTTCTGGCTGTATTTATCTGTAAAAATCAGTAGACACAGAAAACCGGAACCCTTATTTATAATAACTATAAAAAGGCATATATATTTTGGCACGGATGAACTAACTCGCTTCTTGTTTTACTAATGGTGTTGCCATCATGTCAGAATAGGGTTAGTTCATAAATATTTCTAAGATAGCTTTTAGAAACTATCACCTCTAATAATTGCCACTCAACGCAGTGATATAATTTGGTGTACTCAATCAAGCGGTTCAAAAGCAGGGGTGGCTGGTGACCTTTAAAAGTGGTGAGTTGTAATCCTTGCCTCGAATTCCAAGTAACGTTTTCTTGAAGGGTTCGCTCACACTTTCTAAGTTTATTGACTCACCCTGACTCACTCAGTCACACTTGGTCTCATTAATTCACACAGTCTCACTCATTCTACTTTGGCCCACTCTGTCTCACTCATTCTGAATTAGTCTCACATTCATTCTCATACAGACTTGTTCTTACTGTCACTCATTCTCACTCGCTGTGACTCATTTCTTCACTGACTCTCTCTCCCCTTAACGCCCACGTATAGTCACACAGGCATGCTCACAGTGCCGGGATTTCACCGACTCTGAACAGTATCCCTGATAGCTAACACAGGCACCTTCATGCACCTTTGTCAGCAATCAAACAATGTCATTAGCTGCCTCAGTTTGTTGCTGGACCCGAAGCAGGTCTGCATTTTTATTTTTATTATATCAAGAGTGAATAATTATTCATACTTGATACAATGCAAATGGACCACAAAGTAAGGAGGGTGTAGTGTAGCTCTGAAGCACACATAGGAGAGCCGCCACTGATTCAGGGACACCTATCCATCAAATCAATCCATCCACTCAATCATCCATCCTTTCACTTATCCATCCCTCTTTCATCCAACCATTCATCCATCCATTCAATCATCCATCTTTACTTTCTCTCATCCACCCACTCTTTCGCTCCATCTATCCATCCTTCACTCCATCCATCCATCATCCTCACTTTCGCTCACCCATCTATCCACTCTTTCCCTTAGCCATCCCTCCTTACACTCATCCCTTCACGCTTTACCCCATCCATCGATCTATTCATACATCCTATCATTTACCCTTTCACTCAGCCATCCATCCTTTCACTCACTCATTCATCTAGCTATCTATTCATCCATCCATCAATTCAACCTTTCATTCATCTATCCATCCTTTCATCCAGACATCCATCTACCCTGCCTTTCACTCATCCATCTATCGTCTTGCTCATCCATCTTTACATACATCCTTGCATCCAGCCATGCATCCATCCACTCATCCATCTATTTACCTTTCCTCTCTTCCTTCTATACATCCTTTCACTCATTCTTCCATCCATCCATCCTTTCTCTCATCATCCATCAACCCATCTTTTCCATCCAACCATCCTCCCTTTCACTCATACACCCTCACTGTCATTCACTCTTCCATTTTTACATCCATCCTTTTACTTTACTCATTCATCCATCCACCATTATATACATCCATCCCTCCATCTACCCATCCTTTCTTTCATTCACCCTCCCAAGTTAATTATGACCCTTTGGGGGTGATTCTAACATTGGCGGGCGGCGGAGGCCGCCCGCCAATGTTCCCCCTCCAAAATACCGCTCCGCGGTCAAAAGACCGCTGAGGGTATTTTGGGATTTGCCCTGGGCTGGCGGGCGGCTGCCAAAAGGCCGCCCGCCAGCCCAGGGCAAATCGACCTTCCCACGAGGACGCCGGCTCCGAATGGAGCCGGCGTAGTGGGAAGGTGCGACGGGTGCAGTTGCACCCGTCGCGTATTTCTGTGTCTGCGTTGCAGACACTGAAATACTTTGCGGGGCCCTCTTACGGGGGCCCCTGCAGTGCCCATGCCGTGGGCATGGGCACTGCAGGGGCCCCCAGGGGCCCCGCGACACCCCCTACCGCCATCCTGTTCCTGGCGGGCGAACCGCCAGGAACAGGATGGCGGTAGGGGGTGTCAGAATCCCCAAGGCGGCGCAGCATGCTGCGCCGCCTTGGAGGATTCTGACGGGCAGCGGAAAACCGGCGGGAGACCGCCGGTTTTCCTGCACTGACCGCGGCCAAAGCGCCGCGGTCAGAATGCCCTGCGGGGCACCGCCGGCCGGTCGGCGGTGCTCCCGCCGACCCTGGCCCCGGCGGTCTAAGACCGCCGGGGTCAGAATCACCCCCTTTGTCTGCTGAGCTGCAAACAGAAGAATCCCACCCCACTCTGTACCAGCTTAAGGGGGGTTTGGGGGGTGACAAAGCCCCAGATGCAGGCAGAAGCTTAATTGCACACTTACCTCTTGGTCAACTAGTGAAATTACTGTCTGCAACTGGTTACTTCCCTCTTGGGCCTCTACAGTCAGATAAAGAGCACTCTGTCATGCTCAGCTCCATAATGTATTTTTCAAAGTGAAACCAAATGCAGTACTAAACATGTGTTACTGCCAGGAGAGCAGCCCCCTGAATCCTTCCTACAGCCTGCTTCTCTGTGCAATCAACATATTGTTGCCATTCACTCCCTCCGTGTTCTCATCGGCCTGCTCCAAACCCAGCCATTGAAATGAATGGAGCTTTACTAACTCCCTCCAAGGGCCGCTGTTTTTCCGTCCCCAAAGCAACCGGATCAATTGCATTGTAAATTGGCCCTTCTTTCAGATAATGTCACTGCTGTAGCTTGTGTCTGCAGGTCAAAGAAAACCTGGCCTGGCTGGCATTTGTGCAGTAGGACATCTGCAGTGTTCTCTTGAGTTCACCCTTGAGATTCAGCATACTGTTTCCCAGCACTGATTTATTTTTAGCTGTTCTGTGATTATTTCCCTGTTCTTGCCTCTCCATAATGGAGGTTGGCAGGGTAACGCCCCTTTTGCCCATGAACATCAGTCACCCCCGTTCAAATGTTTAAGAAATAAGTGTTGCGAACGATGAGATGTTTGGTGCACAGTGTACATGTCAAACACTTTAATGGCTTGACTTGGCTTGTGCATTGGATTGCAGGATCAATCCAGTATCTTGAGTCTACTCTGGTATGGCTTTCCCCAATATCCTGGTGACTTGATCATCTCTATTAAATATCAGTTCAAACTAAAAATATATAATACATGATATAGTTTTAATGTAAGGGTAATGATAATAAAAAGTCAATTAACTAAAATAGATTAATTTAAAGTGGCAGAATCTAGGTCCAGGGATAGATAAAAAAAACATTTAATGCACAAAAACAAAACGTGTCACAATTACGGTAGACAAACTCTACCAATTAAAAAACAAAATGTATTGACTTTATAATAGATAATGTCATTTCCTATCATGTAGTTGCCGCAAAAAAGTAGTGACACTTATCATAGTGTCCTCGATATGGTGCCTCACAATCTAGAGGTACATGATGTAATTGTGTTTACTCTTCTCGTGTAATTTTATGTGTGAGTAAAGTATTGAATACGTGCATGTTTTATGAATAAAGGAAATGAACGTGCACTCACAAATGCTGCCCCTTGTATACATAAGTGTCTCTAGGTTTGCAAATAACTTTTTAAAAGTTAGATCCATATTTTATTTGCTAGTTTTTATATTTTCTAAAACATCTGTTGTTTGAATTTAATTGCTTACGCAATTAGGGAGAAAAATTAAAATGTGTCTGAAAACTATCTTTGATAGCGGATTTCTCTGACAGTGTAAATTCAGAGATCTTCGAAGGTGTAATGTTTGCTATGTTAACATACCTTGTTCGATCATTGGGTTCACTAAGTAGATATCAGACGTTTCACCATAAATTCTTAATTCAGTATTGGTCTGCTTTAACTGTTGTTCTGAGCACACCTTTCATGTAGTTACAAAATTGTGTTAACAATATGTGATTACATTTTCATTATATTACTCGTTTTAGATGCTTTTGTGTGTGTTTTGGTGCCAAGAAATCAGATAACAAACATGCTATGTTGTTGAATGATAAATTCATGGAAGGCTAGGAGGTGCTTTGAGGTAATGGTGACTTTGCTGAGTCAGATGGGCGCGGTAGATGTGAAGAAGGTACTAAAACGTTCCTAATGTTTGGAAATAGAACATTAGACAGAGGGAAATAGAGAGAGTTTGCTTTATAGTGTAGGTTAAAGGGAGATAAAAGTAGATGAACCTTACGGAATTGAAGACGGATTCTCCATCCAGAATCCCCCTATCTTCCCCCACAGTACAAGACAGAAGGCAAAAGCTTGTTCAACGAGTCTGCCTTAAAAGCCTTCTCAGGAGCAAGAGGTAAGCCTACTCTTCTCAGTCTGTCTTAAGTTTTATACAGAGCTTGTGTCCCTTTACCTAGAGCAACCTGCTCGTGATTTTTCAGTTTGAATTTAGGTTTGTTAAACATCTGGGTTTTGACTGATTTGAGATTTTGCCATGGCCCATATAGTGTGAAAAGCTGTGCAGGAATTCAGGCCTCTTGTTCCAGTATTTCATGTCTGCTGTTCAGCGGATATTGAATGCACATCAAAATAATCCCAGTTGATCTCCTCTTAAGACCTATTCACAGTGCCCCATGAACCTTACTAATGTTCTGTACACTTGGGCCCATATTTATACTTTTTGACGCACAACTGCGCCAACGCAGTTGTGCGTCAAAATTTTTACCGCCGGCTAACGCCATTTCAACGTGCCATGCGGGTGCCTTACTTATGGAATGACGTTAGCCGGCGCTGTGGACTGGTGTGCGTAAAAAAAAATGACTCACACCAGGCAGCGCCGGCGTATGGGAAAATGGGGGTTGTGCGTCAAAAAATGGGGCAAGTCAGGTCTGAGGCAAAATTTAGGCCTCAAACCGGATTTGCGCCATTTTTTTTGACGCCCAACCTCCATTGACATGACTCCTGTCTTAGCAAAGACAGGAGTCATGCCCCCTTGCCCAATGACCATGCCCAGGGGACTTATGTCCCCTGGGCATGGTCATTGGGCATAGTGGCATGTAGGGGGGCCCAAATCAGGCCCCCCTACGCCACAAAACAATTTGGAAAAAAATACTTACCCGAACTTACCTTTCCTTTCCTGGGATGGGTCCCTCTATCCTTGGGTGTCCTCCTGGGGTGGGCAAGGGTGGCAGGGGGTGTCCCTGGGGGCAGGGGAGGGCACCTCTGGGCTCCTTCCGAGCCCACAGGTCCCTTAATGCCTGCCCTGACCCACGCGTTAAAAAACGGCGCCCATCAGGCTGTGCGTCGTTTTTTAAGGCCCACCCCCTCCTGTGCGTCAAAATGACATCAGAGTATAAATATGGGGCACAGGCCTTAAAGTCATTTTTTGGAAGGGAACGCCTACCTTGCATATAATTAACGCAAGGCTGGTTCCCCCTTCCAAAAAATGACGCACATGGTGGAATTTTGACGCCCGCGGGGTCGGACGTCAAAGTATAAATATGGGGCAGGGTTTGCGCTGATTGTGCGTCAAATTTTTTGACGCACAATCGGCGCAAACGGAGTATAAATATGCCCCTTGGTATGCTTGGGATGTTTGTTACATATGTTTAGTCATAAATAGGATTTATTTTCTGGAAATTAGAGTTCAATGCTTCTACAAAATAGTTATTTTCTACCTTGTCAACCAAACTGACATTTTTAAGTGATGCAGTCTCGGTTCATGATATGTAATTCGAATTCAGAGTATATGACTAACGCTGGGCAAGGTCAAGGCGTAGAAGACACCATCCCGACATTTAAGATGTGAGCATAAAACTAGGTCACCATTTCGATGCTTGATTTGTATGGCGATTCACTCACCCTATGCAGCACCAGAAGTAACAGATCAGGATGAATCATCATCCTAAGGTGACAAGGCCCCAGAATAGTGTCGCCAGTGACTGCACTGTTTCAGTTTTGGTGACAAGATTTTTTTCGCCTTCTAACTGAAAAGGAGAATGTTAAGTGATGGATCCACTATGATAAACAAACTATGCAAAGTTGTTTTTTATTGTTCATTACTAGATATCACGTGAACATGCTAATCTACATGACTTTTCACATTTTTGAAAATCTACACAAACAATTAAAGGTTTAAAGGCACACTTCCATGCATTTAACAAATATATAAAGACACACACACATGCTTATGACAATGCACAAAAAACCTTCGCTTGCAGGTATAAAATGCAGAAGCAAAATAAACTTTCGTGAAGCTGCACAAAAAAAACAATAGATGAACATGAACACACATGTCCACCACGCATATACATACAGATGCATATATATAAACAAGTACGAATCTGTAAAGATAAATATAATACACACAACACATATACAAACATTCATACTCTCCTCTCTCGCACACTCACAAACAGACTAAGAAATATACACAATGCAAGCTCATGCACGAGTGACCTGCAGGCCAACACCAACATTGTGCACTTGAGAAGGTAGACTGCGGACTGCTTGAGCTAAGCTAGAGGACACACATGTGATTGTATGCATGGCTGGATAGGGCTAGAGGGCAACTAGGCAGTGCCCGATAGGCTGGCCTGACAGATCAGTTTTTGGGCTGTTTTTGTAACAGTTGAAAGCTGGTTCATTGCCATGTGGGACATTTTTTACTGTTGATTTCCCTGATATTACCTCTTTTTAGGTCAAGCGCGCAAGCCCTCTGACATGTTGTCATGTATTCGTGGACTTTTAACCACTCCCACTGCACGCCCATCAGTATCACCAGTTCATGGGCTTGTCTTTCAAAAATCCTTTGTTTTCCTTGGTAAATGCTTTATGTTTGGCCCTCCTTGAGGCAGTTTTGTTACTGCCTTGGACATCGACCCTGTTACATCGATAATTGCACTTTTGCCGATACATTTGACTGTGAGCAAACTTCTTTTTCCTTTTGTGTCTCTCATTCACACTCACACGCACGGTGGCCATGGTGCTTTGAATCGGCTCACTGATGTCAACTTTTCATTTTCAATTTTTGTGGCAAAAAAAGTCCAGTTAGGAAGTTACAACGCTAATGGCTCTAACTCGAGTAAACGTGAGACCCATTGCATTGCAAATGCTTGTTTTTAGCTAAGGTCTTCGCTACTTGGGGCTACCTTTTGTTTGATGCCTGAGCCTATTTTGTTTTGTCCCAGTCCGACCATGACTGTATGTGTAAAGTGGGAAAGAGTGTCAAGGCGGACACCTTGTGACCCATTAGCCTGACTCCCACCATTTGAGAAGCTGCTTCGCGATCAAGTGATTGTATGTGCCTACATCCTTTCCCCAGGGATGTTAAGTGGCACCAGATGTCCTCTCTCGAATTCCAAAGTAGACAAAAGCTTTTGTAGCAGTGGAGATAAAGAGTAGATGGTAGAGAATGGGCAGACGATATAGCGAAGACAGAGAAGTGTTGACAGGTTTAGGTATAGAAGCAAGAGTCTGAAGAGAGAAGCTTTTGAGCTAAAACCATTCACCAAGGTATTATTGATGGGTAGCCAGGCGTTGCAGTCTTGCTTGAAAGCCGTAAACCTGGCTGGGTACTGCTCTTTGCTTATGTGGGGCACACTGTTTTGTTCAAATATTCAGAGTAAAGGGGAAGATCATCCCTGTGCTACTTTTGAAATTTGCCCTTTTGATGACCCTTGACTTTATAAGGTGTTAGCCAAATTCATTCCAGTGCATCAACGTTTAAAGGGGTGTAATGGCTCATAGCACTTAGCCATGGCAGTGGTACAGTGTATGAGATTGGGTTTCACAAAAAGTCTTGAGCATCAAACAAGTATCCCTTAATGTGTGCCCAACCGCTTACCTACACTGCACCTTGGTTGACCTTTCACATCCTAATAGTAAATTTGTGTTGTTTCTTTGAAACGTGTAGTATGAGGATGGTTAGTGTACATGATTTTTAGATTGAAGGCTGTAAATAATAAGACAGCATTAAAACTTCCTATAATTTGTAAATCTGTGTCCTTTACTCTCTCTGTTTTTTCTGTGTATTGGTTTACTACTGTGTATTTTTACAAAAAACGCAGAAATGTTGGAAGGTGTTTAAAGAAACATAACTAGTGATGATAAATCTACACTCCACCCCAGTTCCTATGATGAAAATAAGACTCCAGGTTGAGTATATGGTGTTAAAAATGCCTTGTCATTTAGTTAAATATACAATTGTTCCAGCCAATTTGTGTTTCACTCAGGCAAATAACGCAACCAGATGCTTCAAGGATGTTTTGATACAAAACAGTTGTTATAAGTTGGATGTCTTTAGAATAAAGACTATAGGATTAATATAGTTTTTACATCACCACATGAGTGAAAGAATAACAAAGGGCGACCATTATTGAAGATACCTATGCATGGTATGTCAAATGGTTTTTGCTACTTTGTGATTGACTGACGGTTTCATGGTTAATAATTTAGTAAGTTAGATAAACATTGGGAAGGAGTGCAGCAAACGTAAAGTGAGAATAGTTAAAACATTGGTAAATATTGAGCCCAAAAGTTCATTTTGCACTCCAACAATTCGATTGCCATCCTTTAGGGTCCAGGGGCTTTACATGTAGGGTTGTGTGGTGGATAGCTTCAGGTTCTTCATCTAATTTTAAAAGAAGTTTGGCCTGATTTAAAATGTACTGACAAAGCAATTTGTGGGAGCAGATGGGCAATAAATAGCTGAAAAATGGGTCACCGACTGTTCGCAAGCAATATGGCAACTCATCGCTGAGAGTTTTGTTGTTCAACTTGATGTGGTTTACATTAGACCAAAAAGCATTATTGTTCTTTCTGTTAGCAGCTGATAAAAGATGCTCCCAATTTTCATTGTTTAGCTTTGCTTTCCTTCTTTTTAATACAAATTTATCAAATGAGCAAGTCAGGGCCATCTCATTAGGACCATTTGAGATGCCATTAATGCTTTACGTACCATTTGTTAGCAAAGGAATATTTTTAATGAAGCCATTGATTGACATTGTAAGATGTTCTTGTTCACTTAAGTATGGTAGATTTACCACAATTACCTGCTCGCATCAAAAGAGTTGAGGATAAACTCATCACTAACCACTTCATAAAGACAGCTTAAAAAGAGATTAAGGTAGTTAATGAGCAAGAAGTCAAGAAATTGATTAGGGTTCTTAAAATGCCTAGACAGGGTAAGACTGTAATGTTGAGTGTAAGCTGTGTGCCATGTGGGGCAACTGATTCTGGGCAGTAGGAGGATAGCCACCAAAGGTTTGTGGTGTATAGCTGCAAAGCATTGAAATCCCCTGACACAATCAAATTGCACTCCTACATGAGGGATCTGTGCTTGTCTTTTAGATCTGCAACAAATCCAAACAAGACAATAACATTGGGATTAATCAGGTTCACAGAATTATTATTATAGAATTTAACTAAATAAAGATGACAATTATACATTCTAATGATATTATCAATTTAAATTTCTGTACTCTTCTGTGCTATTCGTTTTCACAAGCCTATCTGCTACATTCAAGGACAATTTAATCCAGCTTGCTAAACCCTTTTTGGCACGCCTGGAACAGGATGGACAGGCAGGGAAGGAGTAACACAAACCAATAACACAACAGCCCAAGTTTACTGGAAAAATATAATGTCAAACCTATTGATCAATTATATCCAGTCTGGTAAAAGCATTTCAAACTAAGCCTGACACATTCCAGCTCATGAAATCAATAGATGCTGACAATCATCAGCAAAAGAAACAGCTTAGGTGTGGCAGTCGACCAGCCTGATTGTATGACATCACTATATCCTCTGTAGTGGGGTGCTTAATTCAAGATTTGATAAGAGTTCATGGGCCAGATGTAGCAAAGTTTTGCGAGTCGCAAATGGCCCGAATCGCTATTTGCGACTGTGCAAAATCAGAAATGGGATGCAAAAATCCCATTTCCGACTCGCAAAAAGCGATGCGAGCCGTTAGCGACTCGCAAAAATTGCAACCCCATTTTGCGACCCGCAAATAGGAAGTCGCAATTTGCGAGTCGCAAACCATATGCAATTGCAACTCACAAATTGCGACTAGTCGCAAAAAGCCCAGTTTGCATGTCCAATTTACCACTAACTCAGAGTAGGTGGTAACCATTACCAAAGTATAAAAGGAGACCCAGAAGGCATCTGGGTTACTCAAGATGGCGGAGATATACCTGATAGCAGTGAGGAGGAGAGTCCACGCAGCCCAGCAGCGGAGGAGGAGGAGCCACAGACAGGAGAAGATCTATAGAACAAGGCAGACTCTTTTTCAGCAAACTGAGGAAGAGATATGTGATAAATAACACCTTAGCAGCGCAGCCATACTAGAATTAATTGAATTACTAAAACCACAGCTAGAACGCCAGACTCTGCGCGGTTGCGCCATCCCTACGCATGTGCAAGTGCTATGCTCACTGCACCTCTTGGCCTTGGGGAGCTATCAGGGGGTCATTGCTGTGGCAGGTGGGGTATCTCAAAGTGCACTGTCAAGGTTCCTCAGGGCCTTCCTAGATGCCATACTCACACACATGTCTCACTTCATATACCTATCCAGGAATGAGGCAGAAATTAACAGCACCAAGCTGGACTTTTACCGGATTGCCAACTTTCCCCATGTCATAGGATGTGTAGATGGGACACATATTCAAATATGCCCACCTGCAAACCTGGAACATCTGTTCCGCAACAGAAAGTGTACCCACTCACTCAATATTCAGGTTGTTTGTGACGCCCATTATGTCATCACTGACATTGTCGCAAAATTTCCAGGCAGTACCCATGACTCCTACATTTTTAGGCACAGTGGGATACACCAACGCCTGTAACGTGGGGAGTTTGGAGACGGATACCTCCTAGGTAGAGCTGCATACACCTTGCAGACATACACACAGGTCACTGTGCACACCAACCAGGACTTTCTAACAGTGTAATGTTTGTGCCCAACAGGTGACAGTGCATATGCTCTACGGCCATGGATAATGACTCCGTTCTTAACACCCAGCAATGATTCAGAGAGGCGATACAACAGTGCACATAAGAGGACCAGGAACATCATAGAACGCACCTTCGGATTACTGAAAGCAAGGTTCAGATGCCTCCACCGCAGTGGAGGTGCCCTCCAGTATACCCCCATTACAGCATTCAAAATTGTTGTCGCATGCGCCATCCTGCACAATATTGCCACCCGACGTGGGCTACCTCTCACCCCTGCAGACCCAGATTCTGAGGATGAAGAGCAAGAGCAACCACATTGCCATCATGGGGATCGGAGTATAGCACATCAAGGCAGACTGAGTCGGGAACACATCGCAACCCAATACTTTGGATGGTACGTGTCAACTTCAACCATACTCACCTATTGACCAAATAGTCCATTTGTTAAGTGGAACAAAAAAACTATTTAATATGTGCAGAAATTCAACTATTTACAATTACTAACTGTTCATGTACATCAAAATGCAAACCATGCATGGGGCACATTGCTGTCATGTGCCCCAACATCAGGGACAGGGTTCAGTCTATGTCCTACGGCGGCCCCTGCCAGCCTGGCTGGTCCCTGGTTGTTCTGCAGTGCTCTGCCTGGTACTCCCACTCCGGAGCACCCTAGCGTCACTGGCAGAGACACTGCTCACTGTAGAGCCCTCTTCGCTGTCCTGGGGTGTGTCCCCTGTGCCCCTGGACAGATGCCGTGCCTCCATTAAATCAATCACATGTGTGATCCGGCCCAGGCCTCTAGCCACATCCCCTGCAAAATGGCCTATTTCTACTTGGAGGCCAACTGTCCTTCTCGACAGGCCAGTGGTGTTAACTGCCAGTCTGCCAATTGATGTGGCCATCCTGTCAAGCCTCTGTGGCAGCTGACGGTCCCTGCACCACCCACCCTCGCCCTGTGCCAGTAGTCCTGCCACCAGTTCCCGCATGGACAGGGCTAGGTCCCCAGTGTTTGTGCCAATCACGTCCAATTGGGAATGGAGCTGCTGCATGCTGGCCTCATTGCTTCTCACAAAGCGGTGCAGCACCCCACTAATACGCCCTAACATATTGTTCTGCAGGCGCTGACCACTGAGCAGCTGTGCCTCGCTGTTGGTGGTAGATGGACCGCCGGACTCAGCCTGCAGCCCTGCTCTCCTGAACCTGCGTCGCCTGCGCAGCGGTGGATGCCCTGTGTGCTCTACTGTGGCACTCCTGCCTGTTGCTGGCGCAGCCTCCTGAAACACTGTTGCAGCAGGTGTTGACATCACAGGGATGGTGTTGGTCGTGCAGGTGGGAGTGGTGGCAGCTCCTGTGCTGTCCTCATGGGGCTGGCTGCTGTGGCTTGTGGTGGTGTCTTGTGGGAGACCTGTGGGACATGGGGAACAGACTGTCAGTGTCTACTATCTGTTGCACACTTCCTAATAAACATTTGCCTATGAACTGCCTACTTGACTACATTTCCCATAATGCATCATTCTGGTGTTTGCTACCCTGTAATGGAGCTATCTTGGTTGTGCATGCCCCTGTGTACATGGTGGGTGGGGTATGGCATTGATGGGGGTACAGGCATATCACATGGTACTCACCGGTTAATGTAGTGGGCTCAGAGGTGTCCAGATCTCCTATTCCTGTCACTGCCTCCTGCTCCAGGGTCTCCTCCACCCTTTCTTCCAGGGGTGTGGGTGGTGGTACGGATGATGGTCCCCCTCCTGTGCCTCTCATCTCCCGGAGCCTTTCTGCCACCCTCTCCTTGGTCCGGGAGCGGAGGTCATACCACCGTTTTTTGATCTCTTCCACACTCCTGTGGCTCACCCCCAGGGAGTTCACTTTTTCTTGGATCTCCAGCCAGAGTTGTTTTTTGGTTGCTTCTGGCACATTGAGGGCTGCCTCTCCGAAGAGTTCATCATAGTGCTGACAGCATTCTTCTGTCAGCACCTCCAGCTCCTTCTCAGAAAATTTGAGTTTTCTTTTTCTTGGTGTTTCAGCCATTGTAGCTGCTGTTCCTCCTGTTGGCTGTGCAGCAGTTTAAAATGGGTGTGGTCCTCCCTCCTCCCAGGTGTATTAGTAAACTTCCTGGCTGTGATGTCATCATCATGTGCCAGGAAGTGTTTCCAGAGTGTTCTGGAGTGGTTTCTGGAGTGTTCTGCAGCACCTGCAATCAATTTACATGGTACTCGCAATTTGCGACACCCACTCGCAAATTGCGAGTTCGTTTTTTGCGTGGTCGCAAAAAGCGACCTCGCAGACAGCGGACTAGCTATCTGCGTTGCGACTCCGGGTGTGAGTCGCAAATTGTACACGGACATTGTACCTGCATTCCTATTAGCGACACGCAATTTGTGAGTCGCACATACTCGCAAATTGCGAGTCGCTAATTTTTTTGTACCTACATCTGGCCCCATATCTTTTTCTCAGTAGCTTGTTTCCTGTTGGTGATATGTTATCTGGGGTCGAGCAGCTTGAGTAGTCACACTGTAAATTGAGCCGATCCTTTCACACTGAGAAGGGGGTATGCAAAAATAACCCAAAAGCAGAGTAGTAATGCTGCCCTGGTTAATATCAGAGCAAATAGAAACTAATAATGGGTTTCCCACAAATAATGGATTTTTGAAGTTTACAACAGTGTAATCTCCAGGCAAAGATTTACAGGAGAAATCCAACCAACATACCCTTCTAGTCATGAAAATCTTATTTTGGTCAATAATGTTAAACCCTGTATTTCAGGAAACCCAACGGATTACTTTGTTTTTTAACTGTTCCCCCGTCTCCTTCTGATCATGCCTAAGTGCCAGAACACACACCTGAACAAGGACATAGTGACATAAATTATGAATAGTTTTATTATGAGCCAGTTAAAGCCCCTGCCTCACCATGCTTCATAAACCTCCAATGTCCATCATGTGCACTATATCTGAGGGTCTCTGATAGCCCTGCTGAGAAATTATATCTGAAAGTGCATGCAGAAGTAAGTGCTCCTAAGCCAGGAGAGGATATTGTCGCCATTAAATTATGGGGGATGTGAGTATGAGGAGCTGAGCTGGGCATTGTTCAGGTGGCCATGGCCATTTGAGCAAGCAACCACCAGTTGTGACTCAATCTGCCCTAAACGATCAAAGATTGGTTACAACTGTGCTTGCAAAATCAAGCTGAATCAACCCTCGAGGAATGTCAATTCTGCATTACCATATGTCATTAAAGACTGCCCCAGAATCACATAGCTGTCTTGAATTATAGACCAATCGGCTTAATCTGTGCCCAGTCCCCAAATGAGCAGCCAAAGTTGCTGCACCAATCCTGAATGAGTGTGCCCCAAAGTTACCCTCCTATCTCCCAATCCATCATAAAAGCTATCCTCAAACTGCCAACAACCGAAATGCGGTAATCTTCTTACCATGCGTGTGACAGAATATGACCTCGTTTGTGGCCACCACCCATTTCTTGAAACTGCACTACTCATGGACCGAGCACGCCTTGCCATTCCCCACCTTCATCAGCCATACCCATGGTCCGTCTTGTATCTCCTCTGCCAAATGTCCAACTTCTCATCCTCCACTTGTGTCTCCCTATGCCGCATACCCTTAGCCTTGCCCACTCCCAACAATTCAAACTCGCAAAAAGCCCCAAAAAACATCCATATCATGCACAGCCTGGAGAGTGTCACTTTATAACCTCACCTGCAGCAGACAGGCAACACGTGCAACAATTCCAATAGTAATTCAAAAGTGATGGCCTCCCTCAGAACCCTGCCCTGACCTTTCTGTCCCCCACCCTTTTAGCATCCTACATAGAGTGTCGTCCCTAGCTGGATCAAAGCCGAAAAACAACTTACCATAGAACGATACACCTCACAAACCTTTGTGAATCAAAAATAGTCCAAAACGTCTCACTCTGGCCTCAAGTGCTCCCGGATCCTTACTCCACCACTGCTCCTCAATCCCCTCAAAAGATTGAAATTCCAACCATGCCAGGCGATATCTCCTTTGAGTGGACTCAGCTAATGACTTCTCGATGAGCCCAACAACTATCATGCCCCCCCACTCCCACATCTCTTCTGGGACAGCTGTCTTGTGATCGTCTGGGCCAGGTGCCAGGCTGCGAGAACGTTTCCTCCATGAATGAGACAGCAAATCGTCAGTTAATTGTGTTGCCTTAAAAATTCCATTCAGACTTAAACATCGGTGCATGAAACGCCACTGAAGCCGCAGTACCCTCGGGTCTCTGGCTCTTTGCTGTTCACCAATTCAACCACTGTCAAGTTGTTCACATGAAACGTCACTGTTGGATTGGCTAACTCATCCCGTCAAACTGCAAGTGCCACAAGCAATGAAAAAACTCCAAGAATGCTAGGCTCTGCCCTTAGTCCAGCCACCTTTGAGGCCAAGCTTCTGCACACCATCTGCCGACCCAGAACAAGCAGAAACCAGAAGCTCCTGTTGCATCCAAAAAAATCTGAACCTGCCACATCATGTCCTCTTCACGGAAAACCATAGAGACCCCATTGCTGTATATAAGGAAAGCTTCCCAGAACCTGATGTTCTCCCTGATGCCCATGGAAATCCGAATCCGGTGATGAGGTAGCGACACACCCGACATAGCGAGGTTCATCCATCGTCAAAAAAGCCTGCTCTCCTCACACCACTCTGCAAGCAAAATTCAGAAAGCCAAGTAGCTGCTGTTCCACCTTCAGTTCAACCTTGTGCAACAACAGGAGTTGCCGGAGAAAAAACACAATCTTATCTACATTGTCCGCCGGCAGCACTGCCATTAGAGCCACTTTGTCCAGCTCAATGCCCAGGAAAGTCAGTGCCATGCTAGGACCCTCTGTCTTTTCAGGAGCCAAAGGAACCCCCAGGTCACCCACCATACAGTGATAGGCAATAAAGTATCCAACAAGACGGGTAGAGAGCTCAGCCCAAAGGTAGACCCATCATTGACTAAACTAGGAATCAAAATTGTTATTGTGGCTACAACAAAGTAGCGGAAAAACAAGTTTCGGCAGACATGCTGGCTTAACTGCTCCAAGCTAGTGCAAATCCCTTTATGCAAATTATAGTGGTCATTACAACCCTGGCGCACGGTGTTAAAGCGGCAGTAAAAAATTTGGAATTATGACCGTGGCGGAAACCGCCAACAAAGACAGACACTTTAACACTCAGACCGCCACGGCGGTACAGACAAACAGCGCGGCGGTCACCGACCACAGTATGACAACCTACCAATCCGCCACCTTTTCCGGGGCGGATTCACCGCGGATAAAAACACGGCGGAAACAGGAATTTCGAAGGGAAAACGCTCACCTCTACACAATCCACGAAGAAGGAGGGCACCATGGAGCCGGAACTCCATATTCTCCCTGCGATAGTCTTCCTGCTCCTATACGAGGATCATCAACGCCGGCGGTGAAGACCACGGTGAGTACTGCACCTACGACATGGGGGGGGAGGCAAAAACACAGGGACACACACAACCAACATCCCAACCCCCACCCTGACCCTCACCCACAACAACACACACACCAATGCATATCCATACATTACAGTAACACCCCCCAACCCCCCTGGAAAAATGCAAAGACAAAAGGAAATTAGTGGAACTATTGTAATATATTAAAATCAAGTAGGCCAAAATATATATATATATATATACACCATAAACAAAATATACACCACGATTAGTAGTGCAGGTATTGCACCATTCATAGCCAGCGGACCACTGGGCCCAAAATGCATAGGGGAGGCCCACACAAGATACCCGATCAAAACGGAGAGAACACTGCAGGGGCATCAGATAGAAATACAACAGGCACCTCAGGGGGAAGGGAAGGGGGGGCACCTCAGCTGGATGACTACACCACGCCAGATCCACGAGGGGGCTCCATGTCCATTGATGTATCCTGGGGAGTGCAGAGCCACAGTCTCTCAAGTCTCTGCAGTGGGTGGTTTGCCCACTGTACCATTCTGGGAAGTGCAAAGCCACAGTCTCTCAAGTCTCTGCAGTGGGTGGTTTGCCCATTGTACCATCCTGGGGAGTGCAAAGCCACAGTCTCTCAAGTCTGTGCAGTGGGTGGTTTGCCCACTGTACCATCCTGGGGAGTGTAAAGCCACAGTCTCTCAAGTCTCTGCAGTGGGTGGTTTGCACACTGTACCATCTTGGGGAGTGCAAAGCCACAGTCTCTCAAGTCTCTGCAGTGGGTGGTTTGCCCACTGTACCATCCTGGGGAGTACAAAGCCACAGTCTCTCAAGTGGATAACAGTCTCCACTGGTTCTGGAGGGGGACTGGTGCCCAGAGTGCTTCATCCTGCCAAGGACTGAGGTAGTGGATGCCTTCCTCCACTGGTTCTGGAGGGGGCTTCGTGCACAGAGTGCTTCATCCTGCCAAGGACTGAGATAGTGGATGCCTTTCTCCAATGGTTCTGGAGGGGGACTGGTACCCAGAGTGCAGCACCCACCCCGTAACGGTCCTAGTAGCGTCACTGCCCCTACCGCAAATGGGATAACGATGCATTCCATGGCGGTCTTTGCCCTGTTCAGCGGTCCCTGGCCTGTTCAGCGGTGCTTGAGTTGCCAGTGTCAGACCTGTTCAGCGGTGCATTCCATGGAGGTCTTTGCCCTGCTCAGCGGTCCCTGGCCTGTTCAGCGGTGCTTGAGATGCCAGTGTCAGACCTGTTCAGTGGTGCATTCCATGGCGGTCTTTGCCCTGTTCAGCGGTCCCTGGCCTGTTCAGCGGTGCTTGAGTTGCCAGTGTCAGACCTGTTCAGCGGTGCATTCCATGGTGGTCTTTGCCCTGTTCAGCGGTCCCTGGCCTGTTCAGCTGTCCTTGCCAAGGTGGTCCTTCATTGCCCAGCAGAGCTGTGGCTGGCAGTCCTTCATGAGTCAGCTGGGCTGTGGCTTGCGGGGACCTCCTGGCCAGCTGGGCTGTGGCTGGCGGTGGCCTCCTGGCCAGTGACAATGGGGCTGGCCTCCTGGGCAGTGACTCTGGTGGTGGCCTCCTGGCCAGTGATGATGGGGCTGGCCTCCTGGGCAGTGACTCTGGCGGTGGCCTCCTGGCCAGTGACGATGGGGCTGGCGGTGGCCTCCTGGGCAGCGGGGATGATGGCGGTCTTCTCCGCTGTGCTGATCCTCCCAGACTTTGGAGATTTCTTCTGCCCCTTCCCCACCCTGGGAGGAGTCACAGCTGAGTCGACAATCCCCCCGGGACCCTTGTGAGCGGATTTGCTGGCTGGAGTCTTCCCCCCTCCCGCCGGGCTCTGTCCAACTTCTGGTGCTTCACAGGGGGGTGGGGACTGGCTGTGCTGTGGCTCTGTGTCACACTGGCTGTCCTGGTGGCTGGTGCACTCCACATACCTGTAACAACAGGCACCACTGGTCCCGTAGATTTTTTGGCTGAGGTGCTAGTACGGGACCTATGAGTTGGAAGGGGGGGAATAGGTTGAGGGGGGAAAGGAAAAGTTGTTTGGAGACACTGGGACGGGTAGCTGGAGGGGGTTTGGGAGTGGAGGAAGAGGTGGTGGTTGTAGGAGGTGTAACGTTTGTGGATTTGGGTGCAGGTGCATGGGCTGGAGGCTGTCGTGAGGTGGATGGCTGTTGGGTGGGTGTGTGCCTGCGTTTGTGTATCTTGGGATGGGGCGTCACAGACACACTGGGAGAGGACACAGGGGATGTGGAAATGGTAGTGGGGGTGGTGACTGCACGTGAGCGGGGTGTGGTGGTGGGTGTGCTGGTGCGGGACATAGTGGCTGTAGTGGTAGTGCCTGCAGGTGTGAGTGTAGACGAGACTAGGTGGGAGGAGGGAGACGAGGAGGAGGGGGACACAGTGGAGCCAGTGGATGTTGGTGTGTCTGTATGTGTGTGATGCTTGCGTGAGTGCCTGTGGGATGTGTGGTGCTTATGTTTGCCTGAGCTTCCCTTGTGTGGTGAGGTGTGTGCAGGCTGGTCTGATGGTGTGCTTGGGATAGGCTGGGGTACAGGGGATTGGGTCTGGGTGGAGGAAGTTGGAAGGGGGAGGCTAGATACAGGGACAATGGCTGCCATCAGTGCTGAGGCCAGAGTTTGCAGGGTTCGATGAAGGGCAGCCTGACCAGAATGAATGCCCTCCAGGAATGCATTTGTGTGTTGCAATTCCCTTTCTACACCCTGGATGGCATTCAAAATGGTAGACTGCCCAACAGTGAGGGACCTGAGGAGGTCAATGGCCTCCTCACTGAGGGCAGCAGAGGTGACAGGGGCAGGGGCTGAGGTGCCTGGGGCGAAGGTGATACCCACCCTCCTGGGTGAGTGGGCACGGGGCGAAGGCTGAGGGGCTGCTGGGAGGGCGGTGCTGGTAGGAGGGTGGCGGCTGTACCTGTAGAAGTGGGGGGCACAGATTGTGCCGCCACCACAAGGTAGCTCCCATCGGAGGATGAGTCCATGTCGCTGTTTGCAGATCCCGTGCCCGCTGTGAAGCTCCCCTCGCCCTCCGTCCCACTGGTGTATTCTGAGTCCGTGGTGTGGCCCTCCATGGCCATGTGGGATGCAGCTCCCTCGTGCTCCGGTGCCACTGTACCTCCACCTGATGATGCTGATGCACACAAGAACAGGGAGACCACAAAAAGGGGGGGGGCGACAGAAGAAAGACAGGTTGAGTGCATGGCTTACCGCTACCGTTGGCGGACAATACAGACACAGCAGCCCCCTGCACTACGTCGTGCTGTTGGGCTCTACAGATGCAATTCCTGGGATATGGCCTACATTGCTATGGACGACATCTGCACACATAGATGACACAGGGGCATGAATGCCTGTACTTGGCACTCTACATATTTGGGGTGGGGTGCCACATGGCCTGCATTACGGAGGGGCCTAGCCTACGGAGCTCGCCCTGGCCTAGGGAAACCCACAGCCCTCCTCCCCCACCCAGACACCTTCAGTGCACGCAAAGTCCGCTGAATGATGTTGTACTCACCCCCTTGTGTCTGCTGTGGTGCTCTCAAGCGCCCATCCAACTCAGGGTAGGCCACCGCCAGGATCTGGAACATCAGGGGGGGTCATGGTTCGAAGGGCACGCCTTCCACGTTGGGAGGCCATCCCCAGCTGAGCCTCCGCCGTCTTCTTGCTCCAGCGACGAATGTCCTCCCATCTTTTCTGGCAGTGGGTGCTCCGTCTGTGGTGGACCCCCAGGGTCCGGACGTCCTTGGCGATGGCACGCCAAATATCCTTCTTCTGGTGGGCGCTGACCTACATGACATGTACAGGGGAAGAAGAGAAGTCATTACCAACTGCACCGTCTAAGTGAGTGGCCCACATCCCTACCGTTGCCATTTGGCACATGCATTCACAGTCCTTCATTCACGCAGAACTGTGCCCCCTTCATTCTTACAACCAGCCCTCTCCACACAGGCATAGCCCATACAACGTGCTCCCTGTGTACTTACCTGTTGGTCTGGAGGACCGTAGAGTAGCGTGTACTGGGGAGGACCCCGTCAACGAGCTTCTTCAACTCCTCTGCAGTGAAGGCAGGGGCCCTTTCCCCAGACGCACGAGCCATTGTCTCTTCCAGACCGAGGTCACAGCAGCACTTGCAGTGTAGGTCCTCTCCTGTCGAAGATCAGGTATCGAGTGATTCACCAGATCGAAAATGGCGGTCACATCCGCGGCGGGCATGTCTGCGTCGGTGCGTACCATCACCGCCGGTGTACATCGTCATTGGCTCCTGTGACCCATAGGGTCCAATGTTAACCAATGCAGCATTGCGCCACGGTCTTCGACCGCCTACCGCGACGGTGTACAACGCCAGCGCAGTTACCTCACATCCCATTGTCCCAGTTTAGAGGTCAGGCAGCCGCCATTTCAGGGGCCCACATGGCCTAATTACCAACTGCGTCACACATACCTAGGCCTTGTCTCACAACACAAATACAGGCCACATTTTGTGTATGAATGGTGTTCTGTGTAGACTGTGGGTACATACCTCTAAGTTGTTTCACTCTGTGGTCGCTGTTGTCCTTCCTAGGCACCGTCCGCTGGGACATGTGAGGAGATGGCGGAATCCTCCGGTGTACCGACCCCTGGTGGACATGTCGACAATGGTGGAAAGAAGTTTGATCATCACCTACAGGTTTGACCGTGCCACAATCCAGGAACTGTGTGCCCAGTTGGAGCCAGACCTGATGTCAGCAATCCGCCATCCCACAGGAATCCCCCTCAAGTGCAGGTGCTATCAGTGCTCCATTTCCTGGCAAGTGGGTCATTTCAAACAACAGTGGCCATGGCATCAGGGATGTCCCAGCCTATGTTTTCTAATGTGTTGTCCAGAGTGTTGTCTGCCCTGCTGAAACACATGCAGAGCTAGCTACATCGTTTTCCCTCAGGTGGAAGATTTGCCTACAGTGAAAGGTGACATTTATGCCCTTGGACATATCCCCAACATCATAGGTGCCATTGATGGGACCCATGTAGCTCTGGTCCCCCCCACAGGAGTAAACAGGTGTACAGGAACCAGAAGAGTTATCATTCCATGACTGAACAGATGGTATGTTTGGCAGACCAGTACATCTCCCAGGTAAATGCTATGTTCCCTGGCTCTGTGCATGACCCCTACATCCTGCGGAATAGCAGCATCCCTTATGTGATGGTTCAACTCCAGAAGCACCGGGTGTGGCTTTTAGGGGACTCTGGTTACCCCAACCTGTCATGGCTACTGACCCCAGTGAGGAATCCCAGGACCAGGGCAGAGGAACCCTACAATGAGGCCCATGGGCGGACTAGGAGGGTGATCGAACGCACCTTCGTCCTCCTGAAGGCCAGGTTCAGGTGCCTCCATATGACAGGTGGTTCCCTATTCTACTCACCAAAGAAGGTGTGCCAGATCATCGTGGCCTGCTGTATGCTTCACAACTTGCCTTTGCGACGACAGGTGCCTTTTCTGCAGGAGGATGGTCCAGATGACGGTGTAGTGGCAGCTGTGGAGCCTGTGGACAGTGATGAGGAGGAAGCAGAGGAAGAAGACATTGACAACAGGGACTCAGTTATCCAGCAATATTTCCAGTGACACACAGGTGAGAATACATTCCTGCCTACTACAAGTACTGTAACACTTCTACCTCTGTCCTGTCTGTCGATTTCAACCAGTATATGGTCACTGAGTTGTACATTTCCCTTACGGTTTCACAGGTGTGGTTTCCAACATGTGTCATCTGCTTAGATTCCTCATGGACTTGTGATGTGTGACATAGGTATGTTGACATTACATTTGAAAACGCATTTTGTCACTGTCATTGCTAATACACATTTTCAAAAGCACAGACTGACTCCAGATTGTTTTGTGCTTCAAGGGTGTTTATTGAAGTGCTCAATATTGGAGGGGGGTTGTAAATGGTGAGGGGTGATGGTGGAGGAATGTCCATGGCAGAGTCCAGTCTATTAGTCTCACAGGTGCATTGCCCATATGGGCATAGGAAGTGGAGCTGGGGCAGTTCCAATATGGACAGGGTTACAAAGTGGGACAGTGGTTTGACAATCAGGGTGGTCTCATTTCTTGGCGGGGGTCTTGGCATCGTGCTCTGTCTTGTTCCTGGATCTCAGGTACTGCTTGCGGGGTGGTTCTCCGTCTGCAGGGGGTGGGGTGCTATTGTGGTGGTCCTGTGGTGGTGCCTCCTGTTCACTAGCGCCGGCGGAGGTGGTGGGCAGTTCATCGTCCATGCTTGTGTCAGGGGCCCCTTAGAGTGCCACAGTGTCCCTCCTGGTGTTAAGTATTTCCTTCAGCACCCCTACGATGGTGCCCAGGGCGGAGCTGATGGTTGTGAGTTCCTCCCTGAACCCCAAATACTGATCCTCCTGCATGCGCTGAGTCTCCTGAAACTTGGCCAGGACTGTTGCCATCGTCTCCTGGGAGTGGTGGTATGCTCCCATTATGGAGGAGAGGGCCTCGTGGAGAGTGGGTTCCCTTGGCCTGTCCGCCCCCTGTTGCACGGCAGCCCTCCCAGTTCCCCTGTGTTCCTGTGCCTCCGTCCCTTGGACTGTGTGCCCAATGCCACTGCCCCCCGTTCCCTGCTGTTGTTGGGGTGGTGGGTTATCCTGGGTTCCCTGTAGTGGTGGACACACAGCTGATTGACGTGTCCTGGGGACGGAGGTATGGGCCAGCTGGGTGGGTGCTGTGCTGGTGTTACCAGAGGGTGGAAGGTCTGTGGTGGGCTGTGCCTGTGTGAGGGGAACCGACTGTCCCGAGGCCCACGATGGTCTGGGCTGGTCATCTGGATCCAGTTGGACAGAGCTGCTGTCATCACTGTGGGCCTCTTCTGTGGGTGGGGTGGAGATGTCTGGACTCTCCTGTCTGGTGACGTTGGGTAGTGGTCCTGCAGGGGTGTAAAAGCATGATTATTGCATCTGTGTGTGTCATGGTGTGCAATGGGTGGGTGACCGTGTACCCCAGTGCTAGCATTCCTGTGTGGGGGCTTGTGTGATGATGGTTGAGGAGGGTGTTATGGGTATGTGCAGTGGGCATGCTTTAGTGATGGGTGTCCATGCTTTGTTGTGTCATGCAGGGCTTGGTGTTGGGATATGTGGTTTGTGAGGAGTTGGGGTGCTGGGGGTGAGGGTGGGGGTATGTGATAGCATGCAGGTATGGTGGGGGATTTGATAGTTAAGATTTGACTTACCAGAGTCCATTCCTCCACCTACTCCTGTGAGACCCTCAGGATGCAGAATCGCCAAGACCTTCTCCTCCCATGTTGTTAGTTGTGGGGGAGGAGGTGGGTGTCCGCTGCCAGTCCACTGTACCAGCAAGTGGTGTCTGGAGACCACAAAACGCACCTTCCCCCGTAGGTCGTTCCACCTCTTCCTGATGTCGTCCCAATTTCTTGGGTGCTGTCCGACTGCGTTGACCCTGTCGACTATTCTTCGCCATAGCTCCATCTTCCTAGCTATGGAGGTGTGCTGCACCTGTGCTCCAAATAGCTGTGGCTCTACCCGTACGATTTCCTCCACCATGACCCTGGGCTCCTCCTTCGAGAACCTGGGGTGTCTTTGCTGTGCCATGGGGTGGTGTGGGTGATGTGTGGGTTGGTGTGTGTTGTGATGTGTGGGGTGATATTTAGGGGTGTGTTGTGTGAGGTGCGTGGATGTTATGTGGGTGATGGTGTTGTGTGCCTGTTGATGCTAATTTGTGGATGGTGGTGTCTCTCTCTGGCCTTCTCTCTGTAATATTGGTCATAGGGTTTTGTGGGTGATGTGGGTGTGTGTTTTATATTGCATTGGGTGTGTGGGAGTGGTGTGTGTATGTGTATCAGGTGTGTGTATTTCAAATTGTCCAATGTGGTGGTGTTTTGGAGATGTGTGTGTATTTTGAGGGCGGCGGTGTGTACCGCCAATGGAATACCACGGTTGAAAGACCGCAGCGTGGATTCGTGGGTCGTGATAGCATGGGCGTATTTCTGTTGGCGTGACGGTGGAGGTTTTGTTTTTGCCAGTTTATCACTGACCTTTGGTGTGGCAGACTTGTGTGGGTGTCTGGATTTTGTCGGATTTCGAGATGTGGGTCGTAATAGCTGTGGCGGATTTCCGCTGCCGCGGTGGTGTGTTGGCGGTGGTGTGTTGGCGGTCTTCTGCACTGCAGTAAGTGGCTTTTACCGCCAGTGTTGTAATGACCCCCTATGTGTCCTCAGTTGGTGGATGCCCTGGGTTATCGTCTAATATTGGTACCTGAGTGGGAAATGTGGTAGGAAAGATGAGCCAGAGGAAAGGCAGGAGACGCAGTAGCAATAAACTTCCCCCGCTGGGGCACAACACTCCAGCTTTGACTTCAGTGTTCCATATTTCAGTGCTGCTGCCAATACAAAGGGAGCACAAGAAGTCTTGTCCAGGGGAGCCAACAGCCCATGTCTGTAATCTGAAGAGGGCAACACTATTGGCCACAGTCACCCCTTCATCAGGGCACGACTCCCAGAATCCATTACACTCTTTGACGGCCAAAAAGAGACAGATGACTGCTGCCGAACAGTAGTTAGGTCATTGGGGTGAGAAGGATACAAGAGAAATCAATCCATGCCAGAGGAGCCGGGGAACCGATCTCCGACCGGAAGCGCTCAGCTGCCAGCTGCCATCTTTCACAGATTTTCAAATAGATTTTTAATGCACAGTTAAAAACATTAGATCAGACTCAAATTACATAAATCATTGAAAAGTCATAGGATAATATAAAATCCAGAGCCTATAATAGAGAACATTGCCTTAAAAAATATTACATTTGTATCTTCACATAAAGTATTCAAGTAATGTGTCCCCCACATCGGCCAATGTCAAGGTTATTGGATCTTTTACTGGTCTGGATCAAGAACCTTTTAAAACATTCCAGTTTCAAAAGCAAACCCTGTGAAACTCAACACCTAGAAAAATAAATAACATTACATTTAAAGCAAAAATAAGTTTAAAAAAAATATATTTTAAATGTAAGAAATATTAATATAGTTTAGTAAATACAAAATAAATAAAGAATATTGATTTGGAACACTACCCATTGAAAACTCCTATAAAACCCAACAACCTGAAAAAACAATTTATAATGTAAATAAAATGCAAAATATTAAACCACAAATATTGAAACACACTTCAATAAAAACTAAATTGAAAAAATAAAACAATATCTAAGAAAATAATAATACAATTAATTACATGTTATTAAAAACATTAAGTCAATATTAAAAAACAATATTAAATCAACAGATATGTAATCCTTATTGTTAAAGAAGGAAAGCAATATACTTACCATCAATAGTCAATACTTTGATATTATGATACCTACAATAGTATGACATTGATATTAAGTACAATCTATACTCTGCCATCAATATTAAGGATCTGCACCTTGCAGTATAGCTTCCTTTCTAGTCACAAGGCTGTTCTCATGATTGATGTAGGGTAATTTGGTTTTATGCAATAGATATGAGACATCCCATTGGAAGCTGAGACTTATTTACTTTCCTTCCAGACCCAACTGAATCTCAGCGCCAATGTCATACTTACAACATTCCATTCGTGCATGATCACTCAAGCAGGCCTAATAATAACACATGTAACAGAGGCCATGGATAAAATACATCCCTTTCACTTGAAAGAATAATATTCATGCAGGCATAACACATCCCTTCATAAGGACAACATACAGGTACGACCACTGCAAGTACTTCTATGTGTCACAAACAACAACCAGGACACTAGTGCATCCATCCAGTAAATCAGGGTATCAGTACACCATACATTGCAGCCATAGTTCAGTCATTTAGCATCCAATTAGCACAATCAGCACCAAAGCAGTCACTTAATGGTATAACAATCACCACTTTCTCCTTATCTCCAAACAAAAGACAGCCAATAGCATAACTATATAGCTATAATGGATGTGTTCATCCCTGTAAAAGACCTCTCAAATGCTTTTATGGTCCCAAAAGAACATCACTCCAAAACACATTTTCAAACTTTACAAGAACTGCCATCCTCCAAACATTTTCACAGTTTTACTGGTGTTTTCATTCCCCAAAACTTTCATAAACATAATGGATACTCTTTTTCCTAATGCGTTTTCAAAATATGTGTACTCTCATACCTATAACGTTTTCAGCAAAATATGGTTTCTCAAGACCTCTAACATTTTCACTTTAACATAAATTACTCTCATTCCACTCGTATTTGCAACATGATGTAAGTACTCACATTCTCCTGGCATTTTGGCAAAGTACAAGTACCCTCATTTCATAAACAAATTTAGAGTCATATCAGGTTCGACCATTCTGCCAAAATTGTCTCAAATGAGAGGTCTTTCATTTCCCTAGCATCAGAGAAATAAGGGGTCTTTTATTTTCGTAGCATCACCGAATGCTCACTGTGAGAAATCCAAGCCTGAAGGTCCCACAGCAATTAAAAGTTAAAGGGTCCCAATTGTCTTTCACCTCTACAGTCCTGGGGTCCTGATACTGCAGATGCCCGAACTGGGGGCCAAGCACCTTTTTTACCACTTGATCTTTGGGTAGTAATGTACAACAGACAAGAGTAAGTTAGGAGATGTTGTAGCTATAGCTCAAAACTCAGCAATGCAACAAAATAACACTAAATGAATCATTGTCCAGTCAGTGCTTTTCCTTTCAAAAAGGAACAACACTTTAATACATGAAAATCTAAATGCTACAAGCAAGTAACAGTTATATACAAAATGAGATTTGAAAACACCAATTGGAACGTCTCCTGAAGGGACTCTCAAAGTACAATGGGTCACACTAAGGGAAGGTCATAGTGGTCAACCCTCCCTTTAAATATATCCTTGGCCATGTAGGTCTGAGGCACTTTTAACAGGTTTGCTGGTCCGGAGCCCCAGACCCACAAACCATTATACACCTATATATGCCTCTGTCAAATCATGCAAGGTATGCAATTGAAAATCAGGTCTATTGCCTTTTTTTAAAGGGTGTTCACAATTCATTATGCCATGAAAAATTGACTTTTCAGCATAAATTAACATTTCAACATTTTTCCTCAATTTTGAAAGCCTTTTATCTTTCACTATTAATAAGATAACCTGATTGTTATTGACATATTTCCCATAACAACGTCATAAAATCAGCAAATATTTTAATGAAAAGCACATATTTTATTTTATTACTTTGCTTAGCAACTTCCATCATGAACAACACCCAACAAAGCTTACAAAGAACTGAGTCAGGGGAATGTTAAAGGAAAATGTTCTTTCTGTTCCTATGTTTACTAATGTTTGACTGTGGAAGACTTATGGTGGCAACTTTATAGCTGCCCAGAGGTATTATGGGGGCGAGAAGGGTCCAACACTGCTCCTCTGATGCCCCAATACTTCTTAACACGTTTAATGTTTCCCCTGCCCTTCTGAGTCACTATAAATAAACATTTTCAAATGTTAATATTTCCTAGTGACTGAGAGGATGACCCTTCACCTGAAGGCTTCTTTTTGATGCAGTCACCAGGGGTCGGTAAATATGTCTTGTTATTTTTGACGCACCCACATGGACTATCCAGAGTGGGTCCCCCTGTTCTAGTCAGACCTTGTATACAAATCAAGTGGACTGCATGGCAGGTTCCTTGGCCACAGGACCTTCTGCCTACTTCACTTGCCTGGCAGCCAATTGGGAAGGAGAATATCTCCTGCTGTGTCCTCGGTATATGGGGAATGAGTTGAGAAGTGTGACAACATACCTTATAACTGGTATTGCCCCCACTACACCCGACCGCTTAATTCAGACCCAGAGACTTTCTGAGAAAACTGGATGTTGCAGAGATTTCCCCATTTCTACTGAGGGCAACTTCTGGATGTAGCCTAGTTATGCTCTTGTTTCTCAAGTCACAGACCCAATCTAGTGATGCCACATCACCCCTTAAGCCCTAACTGTAAGTTCCAGGGATCAGCTCATTGACTGCCAAAACCCTATGTATGTCATTCTGAGAAGAAAGAAGACGGCAGCTGAGAACAAAATGGCAGCAAAACTCTCAAATGAGCCAGGTTCGGCCCAAACAAGTATTTTACCCTTCCAAGATTTCAAAGAAGTCACTTATGGTGACTGTGCCAGAGGTCTGCCTCTCACCCCTTTGTCCCTTGTGCAGACATCCTATAGTTGCTTTATTTGAAGATACTACTAATCAGCCTTCTTCTTCTCTAGGGCCTCTGCCCTTGTCCTTAAGATCTGCCCTCTTAGGGCCTACCCATGTAGCCACATAGCTATGTACTGCCACTGCCAATAAAAACACAGGAACTGGCAGCAGAGTACAAAGGATAACATCCTTCATCTTTTGCAGGCAGTCACCTACCCTATGCTGAGTCTCAGGGACCACCACTAACACACCAGTAATCAAGGAAATCCACCACCCCTTCCCTTATTTCTGCAAGGTGAGTCGATAGCTCATTTAGAGAGATTAGGGTACTCACTAACCTCACCCCTGTCTTTTCATGGGGAGGGGGCAAGTAAACCTATGCTATCTCAAGAGCCATCCCCCTTTCCTGGGCCTTCTAGGAGAGCCCTTTCCGCAGAGCCTTACTTTTGGGGACAAAAGAGCTTGTTACCCAGACCAGCACCCTCACTCTGGAAAGACATCTTAGGGTCTACATCATCCTTCAGGCCAAAACCCTCAAAGGAATACCTCGATCTCCTCATGCTTATCTGCTCCACTGAGCCAATAGACTTCATGATTTTGGTATTTGCATAGGGCAAGAGAGAGTTTGCAAAACAATTACTTGGTGTAAGCTCCTTCACTTCCATATCATATCATTGTAATATATTTCTACATTAAACAAGCCTGTAGTTTATTCTAATCCAGTAGAATCTATCCACTCAGGCCAGTTATGGTACTGATACAATGCCAGCCCCTAAACTGTATAGAAAACATGTCTTTATGCTTATGTTAGTAAAGTAATGTTCAAGTTCGAATGCCACCCATCTAATAGAAATACCCTTAGGAGTAACTCCTCCCCGGTTGGTCTAGAGCCCCACCTACTCCGGTAAGAATGTTCACTCCAAGACTTCAAAGAACCCCCTGGTTGTGGCTGAAGTCAATTGTTGTTGATTCTTTGTCCCAATGGAACATCCTGCAGTTTCTTGACACAAAGGTGCTGCTAATCACCTAACAGAGATTTCACCCCTGCCCCTTTTGAGCTAGGAGAAGGCTAATTAGATTGGATGGTCCTAATGTTAAGGGGGAACATAGGCGCCTTTGAACTGCCTGCTGAGCATCAGTGTAATTAACTTTATCTAGTAGGGCAGTCAAAACATAAATTATATTAAGGCTGGCTCAGAAAAATATGCCCAATTTCGAAATATATGAACAAACTCACATAGAGTAAAACACAATCTAGATATGAGTTTGTGACCCAATAACTGATAGTTAGGGGCACATCAATGGCCTTCCTACCTTGTGCCAATAAAAAGTTATATTTTAGACACTCTTTACTGAAAGTGAAAACCATCTAGAACACTACAGATTTACACTTCAAACAAAATGAAAGGTGACATTTCTTCTTGGATCTGCAAATGAGTTATATACTGCTTTAGCAAGAAACAATAATTGAGCCTTATCCAAATTACTGCTACCTGTTCACAGACGCCCACCTGAGTCACACCCCAATCGCCCTCGCTCATCCTGCAGTTTTATTAAAGGGATTACAGTTTGTGAGAGGAGAACGGTGATGTGCCAAGATTTCAGGTGATAGGAGAATCAGGATTTTACTAAAGATTAACACATTAACATCTTGTATTCACTACTTTGCATCTCTTTTTCAACAATATTCAACCTCATAATGCAGAATTTAAAATAGAACACTGTCGCACTATAACCCACTCCAAGAGATTCAGCTCTTCCTATTGTTTTGCTGCGAAGAAAATTGACTTCTGTTTCAAATTTTAACTATTGCATTTCATAAATTCTTGTCCAAAATTTAGCCTCTAAATTTAATTCTCTGAAATAAAAAAAGATATAATTAATAATTTATTGTAATCATTATTTGCATACACAAGCTTATCCTCTTATCATCCAATGATCGTGTCATGTTTGTGAAATAGCATCACAGAACCAAATGCAACACCTCCCTGAAAGAGGTGGGAGGGATAATGCTAGCGTCCTAGTCTTTAATAAAATCACAATTCTCCTGTCAACGAAATCTTGGAGAAACACCAGCTACTCTTTTAAAAAGAAATTGAACACAGCAAAGGCGCTGGCTTCTTAGTTAAGTGCTGCAAAGTCAAGAACACATTCACTTGACAATCCTCAGATAATTTCAAAATGATGTTCACATCCCACATTGTATTATATATCGCTTGAGAAATTCTCCTAAAGCACACTTGTTTCATTACACTGCATGTCATTTTCCATTTAATAATTTATGAATCTTTGCAATAATTCTTTATTAAGCAGATCTGATAAATCATTTAGTACTATAACTTCATAAGGTTCCACGGAATCTAAAATCCACTCCATACACAGGGTAGCAATTTGATCCATATGCCCTTGTATCCAGTGCTTTAAATGGAAAAATAGAAGTGCAGGTACTCTGTACCAGAGTACCTGCTTGTTTCTGAGAAGTGCTGGTACGCTCTAATTAAAAGTATTACGTTTTTCTTGAGATATGCCGGTACTCACCATCTCAAAATAAAAAAGTGCCGGTACTCAGTACCGGAGAGTACCGGCCCATTTAAAGCACTGCTTGTATAATTTCTTAGTGCCTTGTACCCACACCTCACCGGTGAGTACCACAGCTTCACCTGAAACTTGTTTACAACAGTCTGATCTCCTGATAGCTTCCAAACAAGAAGGTTTAACACACTTGACCCCACCAGAGTGTTCTCCTTGTACATCTACCACCAGACCATTGCATGCTTGAATTAGAAATGGTTTCTCTACTGCCAACTCCATAACTGATAGAAAATATGCTGCACTGAGCCAAAAGAGTGCTAATAAGACCACACAACATTGTTTGTGCTTCATCACATTCAGCAACCAGTGGAGGGTGGCTCAGAATAGTTTTGTATCACACCTCAAATCCCATATGCCTGTGTAGTGGAGACTTTCTAAGAAGGCAACAAGAGAGTACTGATACACCCTCATTCGTAGCACTCTCTCAAGTGACCGTCATTTAGGGACAGACCTATTTTACCCACATATTTACTTTATAAATGGCCACTAAGTTTTTATCCACTTTTTCAATTTAAAAACTGAGGTTGGACAAGCTTTCTAACATTAGGACCCTTTCACAACTTTGACAGGTTGAGAGGTATTATACTAAACAATTTTATTGAAGGTTTTAAATTGTCTGAACACTCAAATGAAGGCATCGCTTTTGTTGCAGCAAAATGTATTTACTATGTAAAATAGAAAATAATCGTCTTTATCAACACTTGTTTATTTATTAGTATTAATATTGCTCTTTTTCACATCAAACTTAGCTAGATTAGATGTCAGCGAGTTCTGCTTTTCTTAAGCATGTGCCAACATCAGTTTAACTTATAATTAAGCATTGAATAGCCACAGCTCTTTCATTTATGACAGACATCATGTATTATCTATATAAATGATAGTGACAAACAATATCTTAGTATGAAAATGAAATCTTTGTTAAGCATAAAGTCAACAAACTGTTTGAATATATCTGATAGACAAATACTGTTTGTATCTAGAAAAGTAAATAGAATTCTAAACAATATAAACAACACTTCTCACTACTATTGATTATTAGATAAGGCAGCAGTGTGACGTGCTATTTAAAAAATTACAAGAGATTATGCTGTCAATATTGTTATATAACATACAAACAAAAGAATATTTTATTTGCGATATTAGAAAGGATACTTATTTGGAACATACAGTTGAAATACGAGCTGTGGCATGTTTAAAAATATGTGCTAGTCATATATAATGCAAGCAAGTAAGATTATGGGGATATTTTGGCTGTCTCACCAGGTATTTATTTATTTTGATGGTGTTGTAGCGTTCCACACTTCACCTTAATTATATTCATATTTATTTTTAGTACTTTCCATTGCCCTTACTCAGCGTTACTGGTCGCTCCTAATAGCCTCCTTCCCTTTCCCGGGCTTCTCAAGATTAAGTGCAGCAGGCACAGTGGGCTTCGAGAGAGAAAGAGAGAGAGAGATCGAGAGAGAAAGAGAGAGAAAGAGGTGGGGAAAAATAAATCAGAGAGGGAGAGGAGAGAAGGAGAGAGAGAATGGATGAATGGAAATAGGGATGGATGGAGGAGAAAAAGAGAGGTGGGCTGGTTTGAGCATTTTCACCACAACTGCTTTTGTTTCTCTAGTCTCAGCCAGGATTCTTGTCAGGAAATCAAGACACACTGTCTGGAGGTTTCTGCCCCATCTTTATACCCATTTTGCTGGTAGACTGTGTATATCCAGTTCTATAACGGACCATAGGAAGTTCTTCACTTTTGTGTTGCTTCCTCAGACTGTTCTAGGTATGCTTTCTAAAAACGTCTGAGCAGGGATGAGGGATGGATCTGGGAGTCTCCTCTCAGAGGAAACCCAAAACAGAGTCCTAAAGATAAGCAGGCTGACCCACTCAGCTACCGTTTAATTTAGCTGAGTGGAACAGTCTGCATATCTGTAGGCTGTAAGGGTCAACCTTCCCTGACAAAAAAGGCCTGGAAAGGACAGGGGGAACTCAAGAGTTCAAAGGGATCTACTATATTGTCTCCAAAACACTCCCTAGTGTAGCCCATCACAGAGGTCTTTGGAATATCTGAAAAGGCCCCTTCAAGGCTCTTTGGGCTCTCTTTCTTCATCTTAGATTCCACTGGGTTTGTGTTATATCCAAAATGAAAGCCAGCATGGACATGGCGACGTGCACCAGCACCACACATACTCAATGCACTCCTGTGACTCACATACATGCATCACTCATATTGCACACAGGCCAAGGATCGAGGCAGACAAATTGAGAACAAGCATTTGCAATGCAATGGGTTTCCAGTTTGCTCGAGTTAGAGCTATTAGCGTTGTAAATTCCTAAATCGACTTTTCTTGCCACATAAGTTGAAATTGAAAAGTAACACAGTTGACATAAGCTAGCTGATTCAAGGTGCTACAACCACCATGAGCATGAGTGCAAAAGAGAGACACAAAAGGAAAAAGAAGTTTGTTCACAGTCAAACGTATCTGCAAAAGTGCAATTATCCATGTAACAGGGACGGTGTTGAAGGCGGTAACAAACCCGCCCCAAGGACAAACAAGCATAAAGCATTTACCAATGATAACAAAGTATTTTTGAAAGGCAAGCCCATAAATGAGTGATAATGATGGGCGTGCGGTGGGCGTGCTCTAAAGCCCACATATAGATTACAACAGGTCAAAGCGCTTGCACGCTCAACCAAAAAAGGCTAACAAATCGAACAAAAAAACACTATAAAAGCAGACCTGGCACTGAAGTGAACTTTTAGGTGGATACGTTTGTGCGATCAGTCAAAATGCGGTCACTAACAGTGCAAGAGAGCAAACGGATGAAATGGACTGGCCCATTGCTCTATGCTTTATTCAGCTGTGTGTAGAAGGAAATGTAAATGACAGTTGAAAAGGCCAATGGATGAAGGAGGTTGACTCAAGGCCTCTCTATGTAAGTACGAATGCAAGTATTTTTACTTAGCTAAATAATCACAACCACAAACAAAATTGTCTGAACAAAATTGAACATTCACATTACATTGTGTAACAATAACTTGTGGACCCCATATAAATACAGGACATTTGCAGCAACCAGGATCAAAGGGCATAACGTGATCACAGATGAAAGAAAAAGAAGTCAATGGAATTTGCGGTACAATTTGAGATTTACTGCCAATGTGAGGCAGCAAGTGGCACCTCGAGGGACACGATGCATTGGCCCCCTTCAAGGAGGCAAATGTCACCTATGACTTATAGGACTTAGAGCTGAAGCATATGCTGCAGTCCAAGCCAAAGTGGGCACCGGGAACAAGTTATAAATGGAAGGCATGGGTATGAATGTGAAAGTAGGACAAGACATATTGATGCCATTCAAGAAACAGCACAGAGCTGAGGTCACATCCTCTAATTCATCCTACCAATCCAACAGGATATTCTGCACAAAGTATGTTGCCAAATCAGCTTAAAGAAAAAAGCAAAGATGGCAGTACAGAGACTGAAATACATCATGTCTTTCGCTCGCAGGCGTGACATGCATCTTACCAGATGGACCATGGACATCTGAAAGAAAGTAGGCCTAATGTAATGGTAAAATGTAGAATGTGCCTTTCAAGAGTGACAGCTCACTAGAAAGCGCCAATACCAGATTTTATTTTCACCCAACAGAGTATTACTACTTTAAATGTGCTTGTAAAGATGAAGAGAAAACCTGCCCTCCAGGGAATTATGCCTATATTTGTGCTGTAGAGCCTGTTTACAGATTGTCTGTCCTAACAACAATAACCAGTGGCTACCATACCAGCAATAACGGCATACCATACCGTACCAGCAAGGACCTTCCTTGGCCCTATCTTCACTACAACTAGCCAGTGATCTTCTAAATCCCTCTTCCAGCCTCACATTGTGAAACTGAAAACAGGTACTATTTAGAAAATGTTGAACATTACCAGTCAAAGAGATTTGGGAGAAATATTTTTGAAAGGAAAGTTAATAGACAGAAAGAGAAAACACGACCTTTTTAGTTGCTTAATACTGGGCAAACCCTCAAAGAAAAGCTAGCAGAAATCACCATCAAACTCCCCCCATAGATCCCCAAATAAACAATTTAGAATAATAAAAACTCTGAAAATCTAAACTCATCCCGAAAAAAAACCGCATGAACGATTTTTGCTCCTTAGGTCAGAACTTTGTAGTAATTGAACGTCTTTCTTGGTTTGGTCACTTTATAATTAAAACCCTCCGACTGAGTGACTCGGCATGGATAAACAACAGAATTAAACTGGTAGTTTTTAAAAGCGCTCGATTACTGCCACAGCGAGATCGCGCTGCCTATTAAATAAAAAGAACAAGTAGTCCAAACACCATATGGAAAACATGGAGCCTTGTATGTTTTCAATAGTGTACCGATGCTCTCGTGGAGGGCTAAACACCAGAAAAGGCATGACATGTGCATGCCTTTCCCTAATGAAATCAAGCGAATTTTAAAATGCAAGCCCACCAACCAATGTAAGTGATGGGCGTGATATGGGCATGGGTAAATGCCCACAGAGAGATTACAACAGGGACAGAGGGCTTGCACACTCGACCCTAAAAAGGGTAGCAGTTGCCATTAGACCCTTTCTCTAGAATACAATAGTAGAAAGTTCTAACTTGCTTAATACATTCTCAGTATCACTGCCACTACTGTCAGTCCTCTCCAGTCCAGCAAGGGAACATTAATAACATTCGTGCAAGAAGGGTGCACATGACGCTAGGCCTCATTCCTTCTTGCACAAAAAGGTCTCAGCTCGCATGCATTATCGCTGTGTTCAATGAGGTTGGATCAATAATACTCCAGCTTGCTATGGGTAACATTGGTCAGTTGTACATGCTTTGCAGTGTCAAGCAGGGGGGTCTTTCTCCATTTCAACACTGCGTAATCTGCAGAAAAGGGGCAAGGAAGCTCGGGACGTGATTGCGGTAAAAGCGTGCAATAGAAAGGGCAAACAAGAAGTCCAATATTTTGAAAGGCAAGACATCATTTAAAAAAAGAAAAATAAACATATGATGGGGTAGAGAAGGACACCTGAAACATTCATAGAATGAGTATTACAGATCTGAGCAGTGGTAACACCTATCCTACAGGCAGAGATTTGATGCCCCTATTTGACTGGTCAGTACATTACCACTGATAGCTGTAGCATCATGTTTTGGCTCATTATTATGATCAATATTAATATATGGAAAGTGATAATTTGGGTAATTTAGTTATGTAATTTAATCTCATAAAGTGGAGAAATATGGTTTAAGACTTTTTGTATCTATCATGTATGTAACCTGCATACCAAGAATAAAGTTCCTAACACCACAGGCAATGATATATAGCAGGTATTTGACCTCTTTATGTGAGAGCTAAATATATTACCCAGTCCTACAACAAAATCAGCTTCAGTCTTTAGTAAAGGGAGAGAAAAAAGTTAGAAACCCTATAAAAACATGATGTCATTTTTATAATTATTATGATTATCATTATATTGACTATAAAGATGAGCATTATTCTTATTATTATTATCATAATTGCTATTATCATTATTTTGTAATTTCTTACTATTATTTTTTTACTATTGCTATTATTACAATTGTTATTATTGTTATTATTCTTAGTATTATTAATGAAAATAATATCAATTATAATAATATAATAATACTGATATCTTTATAATGATGCTCAATATTCTTATTGCTGTATGATGAAGTTGATAACTGGTGAGATTTCACTATTCTTTAGTATGCTTCAGGTTATTATACTTCTCTTGCAGGTGAACAAGGAACGTCTCTACTTGCCTCTAAAGCTTGGCCATGGAAAGGTGAACATATTTGCTTTTGGCTTCCATATAGTGGTGGAGACGGAGTTTGGATTGAAGGTGGTGTACGACTGGAAGACTTTCCTGTCTGTCACAGTCCCACGGCACCTGCAGAATAGCACCTACGGCCTGTGCGGTCGCTACAATGGCAAGCTGGAAGATGACCTCCAGACTGCTGGTGGGTCCATCACTTTGAGCATCAGTGAATTTGGACACAGTTGGGTGAAGAGGGACACGTTTTGCCAGGTCGGCTGTGGAGACCGATGCCCTTCCTGTGGCAAAGTAGAGGGATTTTGGAAGGCCCAACAGCTCTGCGGCTTTATCCCTAACCGGAATAGTGTCTTTGCCAAGTGCCACAGCAAAGTCAACCCCAACTTCTTCTACAAGAACTGCTTGTTCGACTCTTGCATTGACGTGGGAGCTGTGCAAACGGCATGTAGCTGGCTGCAGAATTATGCAAGCACATGCCAAACACAGGGCATTGCTATCACTGGATGGCGAAACTACACCTCCTGCTGTGAGTATCATGGTTACAATAAGGATGATACATCCTTGCAAGGGGATATAACATGCAAATGACATTAATGATAGTGCAGAATGTTAGGGTTTGCGATTCATATATTTTTTGCACCGCTATTTAGTAAGAGCAATCAAAGACTGAATGTAATGAAGCACAATACAAAGTCAGTTGTATAATGATTCAAGACTTTCTATAAGAGCCTATATGTAAGCGGGGAAGGGCAGACATCCTCTTGGAATGTGGCTCGTGAGGTGCTCCCTGAAGGGATGAGTTGACAGCTCCTTTTTGAATCGAAAATTAATTAACGAGCCTGCTCCATGATAAAATTGTGTTCCAAATCCTAACGACCCAGCTTGTAAAAACTTCACTTTTACATTTGTTGTTTTGTCTGATGGTGCTCTGGCTTTATATTTTGTGTTGGACTTCTAAGCTATTAGATTTTCCTACCAATCAGGTTAGTCTTCGGGTTATTATAGTTGGAAGTGATGCAGGTAGGCCTGAAAATGGTGTTGGCTTGGGGCGAACCGCTTGTGTCTATCTATCTGAGTGGGAGTGATATTGTCTTCAGCCCTATGAAAAGTTAGGCACTGCTGTACGAGACACTTTTATTGGAGCCAAGGAGCAGGGAGGGCTATTGATGAGTTGGCTGTTGCCTCTATTCCGGTGAGACTTGCCCTGTCATGCAGTGCTCAAATCTGCAAGTATTGTCATGCTTTGACTGCCACCCCTATTTATCTGGCAGAGGAACAATGCTGCCACTGCATTGCAGTACTGCCATCCTTTTAACCAGTCCAGGAGCTCCTCGAAAGCAAGCAGGTACTGAAAGACCGTCGGCACCTGAACGTTCACGTCGAGGTCGAAGTAATGAGCAATAGACAAAGGACATTTTTTTAATGGAAAAATAAAGGGAATTCCGGCAGTAGGTATTAATATTTTACAAAGAATTCAGCATGTGCTAATCTCAGAACAGGAGTAATGGGATTGCTCTTTTACCAAACTTCAACCATAGGAATGCATAACAGATTAGTTGAGGTTCAGAGCACAAAGTGTAAGGATGAATTTTATTTTGTAGTTTCAGCAAATTGTCAATTATATACTGGTATAATGGAAATAAAATGTTGTTATATAGTGTGTCAGACTACTTTAGGGGACAACAGGGCAGACACGGGATTTTGATCCTGTACCAAGGTGATTGAGGTCACGTGCTGGTGGTGTCCTGAAGTCAGTCCTGCTATGGATCTGCAACCTGGGCCAAGCTTAACCCTTTCCACTTTCCGGGCAGTGAGGGTAACTAGATAAAGGATTTCAGGGACGTAGTTTGGAGACTCAACAGTGAACCAGCACAGTGATTATCGTTCAGTTAAAACTAAAGAAGCACTTTTATCCTACAGCGAAACGAAATACTACGTAGCTCAAAGGGAACTAAAATACAGGATTTTAGTCCCAGTTACAATTTTCCATTAGGCACAACAACATCCCTCCGGCTTAAGGTGATTTCTAATGGCTATTGTCCCCAGTATATTCTGGGTGTAGGCATTTATTAGACACAGGTGCAAATCCCTTCCAGTTACCCTAATATTTCTGGGTGCCCAACACAGTTCAACATGTTGCATAAATCGATATGCAAGATTTGTTCTGAATTTTGTAGACTGTCATTACAGTCACAGGTGAGGGCTTCTGGATGGCACTGCAGTTCTAGTGGAGCACAGTGTGCACTTTGACCCTCTCAGTCACTGCTTCACTTCTGTTGGAGCATGGTGGCATCCTTGTGTTGGAACAGAGACCCCTGGATGAGCTCAGCATGGCAGACCTGTGCCGTGACACTTGTCCTCTGCACTGGCAGCCACCCACATCTGGGTGCAGACTGATACTCAGGTACGGCAGTTGTGGCTTCCAAACAGTGTCATCCATTGGGGTGTGTTTTCTGCAGTTGTGGGTCTGGCTGAGTCATGTTTGAAGGTTTGTCTTCTGCTGTTGTGGCCTTTGATCTGATCAGAGCACAAACTTTAGTATGAATGTGCCTCAGCTTCCTGATGCCGGCAGCAGCGTCACCAGTCACTTGGGCTCATGGCGGGTTGCTGGATGTCAGAATGGTGGTTATTCTCAAAACAACTCGGTGCAGTTCACAACATGACTGGCTCAGAGAGACCTGGGGACCCCTCGAAGCACAGCTCACTCTTGACTTTGCTCTCCATTGCAGGCAGCTTTCTCTGGGTGTTCTCATAGTGGAAACATGGTAGACCTATCCTCTTGGGCAGTTTTCCTCCTGCAGGACCAGGCACTCTCCTTCCCGCTCTCCACAGGCAGGTTTCTATGCTCTAGTCAATCCCCCAGCTGTTCTGTCTGAAAGTGCAGACTTCCAGTGATGTCCTACCACGTCTGGGAGACTGGCTGTCAGAAAGACACCAGCCTGCTTCACACACAGTTCCCTCAAGTACTGGGCGGAACACTCTCTTCCTTGGTCTATAAGAACTTGCATTGGGAAATGAGTGTGGTAGTTTTCATCTCATGTTTGTCCACATTTACCAGACAGTGGCTGTAAATCAACTGTCTATGGCTTCAGAAGCATTTTGAGTTGGTTCTCTTTGGCTGTCACTGCAGTTAGCAATGGGGCTGGCCACAAGCAGGAGTATCCAAAGCAAGGACTCAAGGAATTGGGAGAGCTCTGTACAATGCGGCCATCAGCTTTCCTGAAGCAACAAGGAGGGACAGAAAAAGGAACAGACTGTGTCTAGAAACTCACTCTCCTTGAACAACAGAAGTTCCAACCATAATATAACAATAAATTATATTAATAATTAACATAAAAAATATTTGTAGCTTTTTTAGTTAAATGAACCTTTTTACTTTTCACAATAGTGTAGCATAGCAAGACTCCACAGTTAGGGTTATCTCCCATTGGTAAAGTACAGGGAAAGTTGCAAAAAATTATGAAATGTTATACCAAATTTGCAAAATATTTTATGTTAATTATTAATAATGTAAATGATTGTTATCTATTTATTTTAAATATAGAACTAAATAAAAAAATGATACAGTACTAGTAATTTCGAATATAATTGGTAATTATTTTAAATATAGTGAATTAAATACAGATAATTTCCTGAGTTTTTATTAAAACAATAAATTCCCATCAAAAGAAAAAAAATGTCATGTTTCCGTACCAGTTTATAGCAATGTGTCATGCTAGACATACTACGGTTTTTAATTGGCAGTAGTAACTGAAGCTTGTAAACTTGGATCCACTTGTCTTTCAAGCGGTGGAGACGTGCAAGTTTACACTTTTGAGCACCCTAATAAACTTCTAGGTTCAATTTCCCACACGTAAGTTACTCAAAAGTGTAAGGTTCCTTTATGGCTAGCCCTGAATATGTCTCTCATCAGAGGGGTAGAGCATGGGTAATGTAGTGCAGGGGCTTTGCAATGAACCTAGGGTGCATTTATCTTTTTCTCCATCGGCTTGCTGCGCTCACCTTCCAATGATCACCACCAAGTTATTTGTGCAACCTGGCCCCACCCTTGTTTGCCTGAGAATGAGCTTAGTCCAGATAGGTAAGGCCCCTTAGTCTAGGCTGCTGGCAGACTCCACAGAACCACACAGGTCCTTACTCAAAACACAGCACTTTATACTGAATGTGATGATTAACAGGGAGACAGTAAGGTACAGTGCAAACACGCCTGGTCCTTAATAAGTAAACTTACAAGGGAACGCGTATAGGCCGATGAACCTTTTGGATCGCATGGAGTATCCTAGTCATGTACGATCAGTGACATTAGTAATCAATGTAATCAATCAATAACCACTAAGAAAATTATTGGTCAATAGACAATTATAACCGTCATTTCACGAATAAACACAACTCAATAAAGCGTTGAACACATTTTATTTCCCTATCAATTACAATTCTAATGCATTTGATCAATTCAAACTTTCTTCAATCAGCTCAGAATTAGTTTATTAGCGACCACCAATAACACAATCTAATCAGAACTTCAGAAAACATATGATCAAAAGCCCTAGCGTAAGCCAACAAAAATTAATATAATGACATTAATAGCAGAGTGAAGCAATCAATTAGTCAATCATTTGTCACTGTCAACGTCCCCCAAAAAGAAACCTAGCTAACCCAGATTAGCATCAGCAAGTAGGATTTCATGTGAAAAGGATTTAGAAAAAAAATGTGAATTTGGAAAGCATCTAGGTAGAAGGGGTTACTATAAAACAGCGCAGTTGGTACCTAGAAGAAAAGGCACAAAGTTAGTCAGTCACATTGTTATAGATACCTATCCACAGAATGGATCAGCAACAAAGTCAGTCTTCGTCTTCAGGTCATCAATAGATCAGCAATGCATCAGACTGTCAAGAGTATGAGACCAATGACAGAATCTCGAACCGCATCTCCTGACATCATCAGCCTTCACCCTCGCATCTGCTGCATCTCCCTAAACTCTGAAGTTTTCTCCCCTTATCATGACTTTTTATTAGGGTTTTTCAGTCCACCCCCCTAATTTCTAATTGGTCAGTCAATCGGCAGATATAACTCTAACCTATAATATTAATTTAAAAAATCTTTGAGTTCTAATATTTCTCCAGCCCCAATCAGTTGATTGGTTCGCTGTATGATGCCCACTTCATCATGCTCATGAGGTATCGAAAATGTTTCATCTCCTTCTACAGTCAGTGCTTCTACTGTTTGAGTCCTGGGAAAGTATATTGAGTCTGTCTTACATCAAACTTGTTACATTTTCTAGTCCCTCATCTCCTGTTCGTCGGTACATTGCAGAAAATTCTAGCTAAGCAACTTTAACATGGGGTGGTTCAGGGTCAGGTTAGCATTGTCACTTTCCTCCAGCATGTTCTAATAGTTCAGCTACTGTATGAGGGGTGGAACACTAGGCCACAGCTTCGGCTAAGTTAATTCTACAAATTAATGCAAAACATAGGTTATACATCTCAATATGACAAATTACTACATTATTTTTATACATGGTCATCATTTCACATATTTTTTGTTATTTTAGTACAACTTTCATATAAGTGGCTGCCATTCTCCGTGGGCACATTTTCAAACGTGCACATTATTTTCTCTACAGTTAATTTTTCAATGAGCTTTGGTTAATCCAAACACATAAACATTCATTAATAATTTCTAATTTGCATCTCTGTGCCAACAACAGCAAGCAGAAAAAACATGCCCAAATTTACAGTGCTCACAGGTCAGTTCTACTGCCATGTTTTGAATGCTTTTCTCACAATCTCCAGCTCCCCTTGGACTGTAGCTAAATAATGTGGGTGTGGCTAGTTTGGAGATTTCATTGTGACAAGATTGGTTTAGATTTTAAAGTGCATTTTAGTGTCTACATGGTTATACTCTGAGAATACTGTTCGTATAGCCAATGGATCAGTTTCATACTTGTTGAGATGTGGGTCTCGAACCACTCAAAGAAGAAGGTTCTCTAGCTGATCCTCTCTCATTAACCCCATTCGCTGCCAGGCCTTTTCCCCCTCAGGTTCCAGGCCTTTTTTTGGCTATTTGGGGCAGTTCGTGCTTAGGCCCTCATAATATTTTGTCCACATAAGCTACCCATGCCAAATTTGTGTCCTTTTTTCCAACATCCTGTGAATTCTAGAGGCACCCAGAGTTTGTGGGTTCCCCTGAAGGAGACCAAGAAATTAGCCAAAATACAGCGATTTGTTTTTTTTTGTGCAAAAAAAGGGAAAAGGGCTGAAGAAGAAGGCTTGTGGTTTTTTCCCTAGAAATGGCATCAACAAAGGATTTGCAATGCTAAAATCACCATCTTCCCAGCTTTCAGGAAGAGGCAGACTTGAATCAGAAAACCAAATTTTTTTAACACAATTTTGGCATTTTACTGGGACATACTCCATTTCTACTATTTTTTGTGCTTTCAGCCTCGTTCCAGTTAGTGACAGAAATGGGGTGAAACCAATGCTGGATCCCAGAAAGCTAAACATTTCTGAAAAGTCAATGAAATTCTGAATTCAGCAAAGGGTAATTTGTGTAGATCCTACAAGGGTTTTTACCGAAAATAACAGCTGAAATAAAATAATATTGAAATGAAATAAAAAATATTGAAATTGAGGTGAAAAAAACTGCAATTTTTCTCCACATTTTACTCTGTAACTTTTTTCGGCAATATCAGATTGTTTAACGCAATATAGCGTTACGTCTGCTGGACTCTTCTTGTTGTGGGGATATATAGGTCTTGTAGGTTCATCAAGAACCCTTTGTACCCAGAGCCAATAAATGAGCTGCACCTTGTAATGGGTTTTCATTGTATACCCGGTATACAGCAATTCATTTGGTGAAATAAAGACTAAGAAATAGTTATCAAGGAAACCTTTGTATTTTGAAAATGGGCACAAGATAAGGTGTTGAGAAGGAGTGGTTATTTGCACATCTCTGAATTCCTGGGTGCCCATATTAGCATTTGAAATACAGGGCCTTTCTCAAATAGATGGCTTTTTTACACACTGTCTTACATTTGGAAGGAAAAAATGTAGAGAAAGACAAGAGGCAATAACACTTGTTTTGCTAGTCTGTATTTCCCCAAGTCCCCAGATAAAAATGGTATCTCACTTGCTTGGGTAGGCCTAATTCTCATGAAAGGAAACGAAACATGGACACATCACATTTTTACGTTGAAATCTGATGTTTTTTTTTTTTTTTGCGAAGTGCCTAGTTGTAGATTTTGGCCTCTAGCTCAGCCGGCACCTAGGGAAACCTATCAAACCTGTGCATTTTTTAAAACTAGACATCTAGGATGGGGTGACTTGTGGGGCTTTCAACAGGTTCTGTTACCCAGAATCCTTTGCAAACCTCAAAATTTGGCTAAAAAAACACTTTTTCCTCAAATTTCGGTGACAGAAAGTTCTGGAATCTGAGAGGAGCCACAATTGTCCTTCCAGTCTCCTAATAAAACTGGTACCACACTTTTGTGGGTAGGACTAGCGCCCATGACAGGAAATGCCCCAAAACACAATGTGGACACATCACATTTTCCCAAAGAAAATAGACCTGTTATTTGCAAAGTGCCTAGCTGTGGATTTTGGCCTCTAGCTCAGCTAGCACCTAGGGAAACCTACCAAACCTGCACATTTATGAAAGCTAGACACCTAGGGGAATCCAAGATGGCGTGACTTGTGGGACTCCCACCAGGTTCTGTCACCCAGAATCGTTTGCAAACCTCAAAATTTGGCCCCAAAAAAACTTTTTCCTCAGATTTCGGTAACAGAAAGTTCTAGAATCTGAGAGGAGACACAAATTTCCTCCCACCCAGCGTTCCCCCAAGTCTCCCGATAAAAATGGTACCTCAATTGTGTGAGTAGGCCTAGCGTCCGTGACAGGAAATGCCCCAAAACACAACGTGGACACTTCACATTTTCCCAAAGAAAACAGAGCTGGTTTTTGCAAAGTGCCCATCTGTGGATTTTGGCCTCTAGCTCAGCTGGCACTTAGGGAAACCTACCAAACCTGCACATTTTTTAAAACTAGACACCTAAGGGAATCCAAGATGGGGTGAATTGTGGGGCTCTCATCAGGTTCTGTTACCCAGAATCCTTTGCAAACCTCAAAAGTTGGCCAAAAAAACACCTTTTTTCTCACATTTCGGTTGCAGAAAGTTCTGGGATCGGAGAGGAGCTACAAATTTTCTTCCACCGAGTATTCTCCCAAATCTCCCGATTAAATGGTACTTACTTTTGTGGGTAGGCCTAGTCCCCGCAAAAGGAAATGCCCCAAAACACTATGTGGAAACATCAAAATTATCAAAAACTAAACTACCTGTTTTTGCGGGGGGACCTGCGTTTTTGGTCCTGGGCTCAGCAGCCACATAGGGAAACCTACCAAACCCAAACATTTCTGAAAACTAGACACCTGAAGGAATCCAGGGAGGTGTGACTTGTGTGGATTCCTCAATGTTTTATTTCCCAGAATCCTCAGCAACCCTCAAATTTAGCTAAAAAACACACATTTTTTCCACGTTTCACCTCAGTCTTCCTGTAAAAATGATACCTCATTTGTGTAGGTGGGCCAAGTGCCTGTGACAGGAAAGAGCCAAAAACTTGTCGAAATTGAGGGTGAACCAAAGCGGGTCCAAAAGGGCAGTTTGGAAGAAACATTTTTAGGCTGACAAGTGGGGCAGAATCTTTATCTGCATAGATGAGACAGTGCTGGGTGGTAGGAATTTAGTGGATTCCTGCAGATTCCAGGTTGTTCCATCACAAAAATGTGGTAAAAATGTGTGATTTCCAGCAAAGTTGGAGGTTTGCAGGACATTGTGGGTAAGAAAATGGTGTGGGGTGCATGTGAAGCACACCACCCTGAAATCACCCAGATGTTTAGTTTTCAGATGTGTCTAGGTCTTGTGGATTTTTCTACATGGCAGCATCCCAAAGTCCAAAAAGTGCTGCCTTCACCATTCCAAGTGGAACGATTTTCAGAGTTAGCCAAGCTCTCATGGCTCAGATGTAAAACCCAATGAAATGTCCTCTTGCTTGCCATGGGATAAGATGTTTTAGGGTGCAGGGGAGAGCTGAAAGACTGTTACCCCCTTCAGTTGGGGTAGGGGCATAACCAGGCCCATACTGATTGGTAGCCACCATCCCACTTTTAAAAAAAATTCCTGGCATCTAGTAGGCTTTCTGCCCCTCCGGGGGCCCACTGGTGGGCAGAACAACTTTGTCCCCATTTATTTGGTGTAGGGGCATTCCCTCGCCCTCTTTTTTAAAAATTCTTCCCTGGTGTCTGGTGGGATTTCTGCCCACCTGGGGGGCAGATGAGCCTTACAAAAATAAGCCGATCTGCCCTCAAGGGGGGCAGAAGTGGCCTAAAATAATTTTTCACTCCAGGGGAGCGACCCTTGCCTAAGGAGTCGATCCCCTTGCATGTAATCGGCACAAAAAAAATCCCTGGTGTCTAGTGGTTTCTGCCCCCATTGGGGGCAGATTGGCCTAAGAAAAATAGGCTGATCTGTCACAAGGGGGCAGAAATGGCCTAAAATAAATTTGCCCCTCCCAGGGGAGTGAGCCTTGCGTGAAACTGACCCAAAAAAATTATTTGTGGTGTCTAGTTATTTCTGCCCCAGGCCTAATAAAAATAGGCCGATCTGCCGCCAAGCGGGGCAGAAATGGCCTAAAAACAATTCCCCCCCCCCAAGGGGAGCGACCCGTGACTAAGGGGTTGCTCCCCTTATCAACGTAAACAAATGAAAATCTCTGGTGTCTAGTAGCTTATGTCCCCCCTGGGGCAGATCTGCCTAAATAATAAAGGCCGATCTGCCCCTGGAGGGGGCAGAATAGGCCTAGTAAAATTATTGCCCCCAGTGGAGCGACCCTTGTCTAAGGGGTCCCCTTATGACACAAAAAAAAAAATCCCTGGTGTCAAGTGGATTCTGTCCCCCCAGGGGCAGATCGGCCTAATCACTATAGGCCAATCTGCCCCCAGAAGGGGCAGAAAAGGCCTAATCATTATTGCCCCCTGGGGTGCAGCCCTTGCCCAAGGGGCCGCTCCCTTTATTACAGAAATAAAAAAAAATCCCTGATGTCTAGTGGGCATTTCTGCAGCCCGATCGTGTTGCGATCGGGCTGCAGAAATGCTCAGAATGACATCAATAGAAAGGAAAAGCCTTACTTTTCTTTTGATGTCCCTGCCTGCCTTCTCCTCCTGAGCGGAAGAGAAATGCTTGGCATTTCTCTTCTACATCGCGCTGGAAGCATGCTTCCAGCGCAATGGGAGGCGACCTCTGATGAGGTCGGCACGCGATCGCATGCTGATGTCATTAAACATCACTAGGGGAGGATCGAGGGGGTCGGGGTGGAACGGGAAGCGATTACCCTTCCATCCATCCCTGATGGGGGTGTGGGTGGGTGTTCCAAGTTCAGGATGAGCTGGGCTCGTCCACAGCACACGGCAACCGTGGCTGGGGGCGTGCATAGCGTGTTCAAGGCACCCGAGGGGTTAATGATATTGTCTGCAGACTGAGTGGAAGAATTCAAGCATATGTCGATATTTCTTGTAAACATTGAGACTGGCAGCACATCCTCTGCGACCTTTATGTCACAACTTTGGTAAACATTGGTATAATGATATGTGTGGCATGGTAATGCCCTTTGTTACTATTGCTGGTTCTGTCATAATGATGGGAACGCTTAAACAATATGGTGGAAATCCAAGCCCACTGCCCGTGTTTGATATAATGCAGTCTTGAAATAATGGTGGTAATTACTGGCCTACTGGGAGCATCCACGACAATATGGCAAATACCCCTAGTGTAATAGTGTTGCTGACATATTTTCCCAATGAAATTAACAAGGATTTGGCGGGAGAAATTGAGGTTTTTTTCAAAATGAAAAGTGTATATTTAATGGCAAAATTTGCATAATTTCTTAAAATGAGACGTTGATGCATATGGACATAATGAAAGTATCCTCAAATAAATATATTTACAGGAAACCTCTCAGTGATAATCACTACCACTCTATGTAATCTTGCATGATTAGTGTAATCTGGCTGCTCTCCAAATGTGTAAATTCTCTGCAAACTGAGTTACAGCATGATGCATGACCTTATGAAATTTGTCTAGCGCTGCTCCTTTCAAGACAATTCTCTGTCATAATTTATGACTGAGAATCTACTTGAAATGGGCAGGATTGAAAGTGAAATTAATTGAAATGCATAAGTGTTGGTAGATATTATGGTACGCTGTAGGACATTTGAAACTTCATTTTGTGATCTCCCTGTATCACGTATGTTTATGTGGTCATTTATGAAGGAGAATTGTCTGGATAATTCCACTTTTTGGCAATAGTTACCAAGTAATGGTGCAGAGGATGGTCTTGCAACACTTACGGAAAGGGCTAGACTTGCTTGAAAGAGAATGAAAGTACTGACATTTTTCATGAGTCCACTTTGAAGCCTATGGTTCTTAGTGAAAAGTTTGTGACAATTGTACTTCAAAAAGGTATTATTTGACTCCACTTTTTCAAACTTTTCTCTGGGAAGAAACTGCAAACACCTTTTAAGGACGCACATGCTGTAATTCAACTCAGCTATTACATCTAGGTGGGGGGCGCCAGAGAGCCCAAGGCAAAATGGCCGCACATTAGTGCCAGTCAACTGTTTTTGCACAAAATCCTGCCATCCAGTAAGGAATAACACACCATAACACTTGTTCGCTTGGAGCTTACCATGGACGAGTTCTGCGGCTCGGCAGTTCCTGGTGGCGGACAAGAGCGGTGGAGGAACGACAAGCCGGCCTCGTGGGCGCGTGGGCCTGCATGGTGCAGCGGCCTTAAGGTGGCCTGCCTCTAGAAGGGAGCACTGAGCGCTGGGCTGCGGGGTGGTGCTGGAGATGGCACCTGAGGGCATGGCATCGGATGTCAACCCTGGTAGAGTGAGGCAGCAGCTGTGGGGGCTGCGGTAGAGGCAGTCCTGCGGTGGTCACGGCTCCGATGGCCAAGGCCCTTGCCGTGGTGAGAGGTGGACAGGGCCACCCCTGCTTTATTTCTGCCACTGTGGAACACTGTGTGGATGGGACACTGTGTGTGTGGTGCCTGGGAGGCGGTGTACACTGGTGGCTGCCCCAGGAGTGATAATCACCAATCCCCCTGGTGGGTCTACAACCTAAGAAGGGGAGGGGGCCTGCATTACCATGGCATGTAACTAACCGGGAGGCCCCTGCCTCACACTGTGCATTAGGAAACATACCTATTGCATGCCGTAGGAATAAAGAACACAATGGCCATGCTTGGGGTGTGGGGCTGCTGGAAGCCCAGTGAGCTACTGGAGTATAAGCGGGCAGCGACAGACCTCCGCAGAGTAGCCACAGCATCGAGGCCCAACTTTGCGGCCATGTGCCCCTGGGACAGTAAATATAAGGACTGTGATATAACGCTACACTGAACAGTCCTGATTGCTTGAGAGAGACTGGAGGGCCTGGCAAAGAGAACAATGCAACTAGTAAGTGAAAATAACCATATCACCCCTGGGCAATGCTGGCTAGGGTGGGTCCCTGGCTTCTTGAGCCCCTGCCTGCTGAGATCACCAAATAGACATTAACTGTACAAAAAATTGGCCCAAAGCACAGGGGTGTACAAGTGACCCGCCATATAGTCTGCTCATGCCAGAGTTGTAGCACTTTTTGGAGCAGTATATTGAATAGGTGGCAGGGATTAGGAAAACGCAATCCCTACAGCTTAGGTGGAGCAAAGCATGCACTCCCCAGGAGCATTGCAGGCAGACAAAATGGGGAAAATGGACAAACAGCATTGAGATTGAATTTTATATGCAGGAGATCCGCAAGGCCCACATCTGCCACCTCGCCCGATCAAGAACAAGCCACTGGTTCAAGATCGAACTCTGCACTAACAGCCACGTTAATGGCTATGCAAAGTAGTCTCCAGCCTATTGACGGAATGATAGACACGCTAAATATCAGAATGGACAAAATGGCCATGAATTTCGACAAACAATCCTCTCGGCTTACAGGATTTCCACTACCAAAGATGATGTCAAAGCTATAAGAAAATAATGCCTAAACATGGAACGAGTCCTGGTGGTTATTCAGACAAAATACTAAGGAGCAAGATCACACCGAAACAACTTGTGCATCACTGCGGTCACTGAATCCATGAATATGGGGCACATATTGTCATATGTTGAGGACATGCTGACCAACATGCTCTGCGTTGAGAACTTAGCTCAACTTCTGGTGGTGTCAAGAGCACATAGGTCCCTCAAGGAAGGTCCAGTGCCATACAGCCAGTTATGTTGTCATACACTCACTCATAAGATGGTTATAGACGCAGGCATGATCAAGTTAATCACATGGAATATAAGAGGACTCAACAATCCCTGTAAAACCAGGTTAGTTATTGGTTATCTTGAGCAACATAATATCCATATCGCTCTTTTACAAGAAGATGCACTTAAATGAGCGTAATAAAGGCTCTAAATGTGCAGCAAATCAGATAGCATTGTTGTACTCCACATATGCTATGGTAGTGGTAATCTTAATGAAACGGGGAGTTCTCTTCATGTTTGTGGATTCCATGGTAGACGACCAGGGACAACTTGCAATTGCACAGGGTGTCCTATATGGCCTCCTCATCACACTGGTCACCACGTATGCACCTAATGTAGGCGACTCTGCTTTCTTTATGACCACATGGCAACACATACATTCATATGCCTCTGACATGACATTATTCTTTGGATGGGGGATCTGAATACATACCTGGATCCCATTGCAGATATGTCAGCTTTGATGGAATGGCAAGGAAAGCAGGCAACAAAGGTGATCCAGGAGGGACTGCAGGACTATGGCCTAGTGGACGTATGGTGGCTCCGTAATCCAACTGTGAGGGAAGGCCCATACACATTGTCTGTGCACGGTACGTGGTCCCGGCTGGATTACTGACTCATATCAAGTGTAACATGTCCATGGGTGAATGAAGTCAGGCACCTACCAAAGACATTATCAGACCATGCAACAGTAGTGTTACACTTAACCCAGCCTCAGGCGAATCCCTTTCCATTTTATGGAGATTCTGTGCCACAGCACGGAGGTCCGAAAATAAATCATAGAATACATTGAACTGATCACGGGACCGGTGACTGGGAAGGCCCCATTTTTGAAGGCCTTCAAGGTCACAATCAGGGGGGTCTGTATTGGCATCCATGCAGGGCTTTAAAATTGAAATGGGCACAACTGGAAAAAAATGAAGGCACACTGCATTGTCTAGAAAGTAGCTACACAATGAAACCTTACCATTTGACTGAATTCCATGACCCGGCCTCACAGGAGGTGCATCATTTGCCCAGGAGACACGTTGCACAAGCATTTGGTGAGGGCGGTAGACCCGGTGGCAACCTGGCCAACAGACTCTAGCCACAGAAGAACATAGACCATATTCTTAAAATTGTAGTGGTGAGGCACATACACACTGTACTACACCCTCTATACTCTTAGTCTTCAAGGATTTTTATGCCACATTACACGGTGCTCTATACTCTTAGCCTTCAAGGATTTTTATGCCACATTATACGCTGCTCACGAAACCACCACATGGGGGGAAGTTGATGAATACTTGCAAGACATAACCCTGGCATGGCTATTTCCTGAACAGCGGGAATATCTCCTACAGTCCATAACAATAACAATAGATGATATAAAAGATGCCATTTGTATACTACTGAAAGGGAAGTTCCTGGCTTAAATGGATTGATGGGGAAATTCTACAATGAGTTTGCAGATCTCCTGGCCCCAAACCTACATGCTGTATATGAGGAAGCATACATTAAACAACTGCTGCCCCCCACGCTATGAGAGGCTGTACCTGTAACCCTTTTGTAAGCAGATAAACCTCAGGAGTTCTGTGAATCATATTGAACGTTATTGTTCATAATCGTTGATACAAAAAGTCTAGGTAAAATCCTGGCTCTAAGCCTCCAACCTTTACTTCCAAATCTGGTATTACCAGATCAAAATGGATTCATCCCTTCCAGATTGACTACACACAACCTGCATACTATTTTTGCTCTTTTACATCAGATGGTCCCGGCAATCCAGGCGGCAGTAGACCTTTTGGATGCAGCCAAAGCCTTTGATTCTTTTGCCTGGGGATATATGTTTACAAGTATGCTGCACATGGGTTTCCCAAAACTGTTCCTCCATTTGATTAGATTGCTATATAGTGCCCCATTGGCCCAGGTCAGAGTAAATAATTGCACATCTGATGCCTTTTCAATCAGGAGGGTAACCAACAGAACTGCCCCCTGTTGCCATTCCTATTTGCACTCACGCTAGAACCCCTGCCGTGCCACATCAGACAAATACATGCACATTCAGCCCTGAGGTTTAGACTGTTAAGCATCTTCGTTTACGCAGATGACATGGTCCTATAAATTAAAAACCCTTCCCTGCATCTGTCTCCTGTGATCAGGGAGTATTTTAAATTTGAATAATATTCAGCCTGTCGATCAACTGGTAGAAATCGGTCAATCTCCCGCTCACGCTTACTACGCAGCAGTGTGCACTGGAACTCCCCTTAAATTGGGATACGGATCCAGTTAAAAACCTAGGTATTTGGATACATAAGGATCCCGAAAGAGTGATGGGAGCAAACTATGGCAGGGATATCTCCAGGTTGGAGGATCATGATTGTATGTAGTCGACACTGTCACTGTCACTGGCAGACAGCATAGCTGTTGTAAAAATGGTAATCCTACCCAGCTTTCTATATCTTTTAGTAAATATTCCAATTGTCCTTCCTGCGTATTTTTCCAAAACTCTTCAGGGTCTGCTGCTTATGCTAGTCTGGGCTGGGAAGCATCCAAGGATCAGCTGGGATATACTTACCTTGCCATACGCTATTTGGAGGGTTTAATACACCAGACTTATACTAATGCTACCTATGTGTCCAGGCGTATTTTGCTCAATATTGGTATATAGCTCATGATTATATTTCCAATGTTGCCATCGAGCATGACGACGCACACCTGATTCCAATATCTGACATACTGCCTTATAAATGAGAGGGTGTTTCCTGAATTGAAATCAACACACTAAAATCCACTGCTGTAACATGGTGCTGACTGGCAACATGGACGGGGAAATTCCCACTGTGCGCTCCTACACTCCTGCACTAACCCTGAAACATCACCTGACATATCTGTTTCACAGGTGGCTTGGGGATATCACACATTGGTGGGGATGGGCATAAAGACAATGGGCAATGCCTACTCAAATGGTAAATTCATAGCCCTCACAGACATTGATGAGTCCCGGAGGAGCTCCCCGTTGTCGATATTCTCCTATTAATGTTTGCTTGTGGCCCTGCGCTCCTTTTATTCACAATTTCTAGTGAAGCCACCTACACTTACTGCATTACAAGTTACACTAACTAGCACAACGCAGCGACACCTCATTACCAAACTATACAACACCACACAAATGGATAGGGGTGGGTAATCAGGGGAGCCTTAGGAGCTGGAACGCAGTTCTCCCGCAACCCACAACAGAAGCGGACTGGAGTTATTGCTGTAAGCAACTACACACACTCACCTCTAATTGCAATCTGCAAATTATACATTTCTAATTCCTCCATCAAATGTACTATACCCCTGCAAAACCTCCCAGACATGGTTCGGGAAAATGTTCACTATGATCCATCCGTTTGCCTGTGGGGACTCCTTAAAGACCTCCATACTGCGAACTGACGATTTGTGTTAGTGACCTTACCAAGAGAAGGATTGCTCTGCAATGGGGAAGCAAGGTCAAGAAAGCCTGGTTGATGGATATGACATATTGTCAATCTCCTTTAGACCTATATACAGAGGAGCTGCCGAAGACATCGCAGTCCAGAGACATTTGGAGCCCTCTCACTAAATACTTGCTGTTGCAGTCTGAAAATACCCATGATCCCTATGACACTGGGAATCTTTAGAGGGTTGGGTGGCGGGACAAGTGGAGGAACTGAGCTGAATGCTTTTGTTATATTGGTGATTATTATACGTGACCACTTATGGTGGAAATGCGGCTATGGTACTTTTGTTTGATTTTACCATACTTCTATAGTTGTTTTGTTCTCAATGTCAAGTGTGCTGTTATATTTGAAATATCTTCAATAAAATAAAAAAAGCTATTACACCTACGCCCACAAGTAACTATCACAACGTATGCTTAATTCTGCTTAATCCCTACATTCCACATTACAAGTAAGAAGAAGTAGGCTTTTTTTACATTTTGAAAACCATGAAAGTTAGATTGGTTTTTCCCACTGGAGACTGGTTTGAAAAAGGCATTTTTTCTGCTCAAACAGCCTTTTGCCTATATTTCAGGAAACTCGTATGATTCAACTATGCCTTCACCTAGACAACTCACGCATAGTATTGACAAAATTATGTTATGTGCCTCATATAATTTAATTTAGGATTCTCATGAATTTCACTAAATTCATAAAAAAATACTCAGATTATACACAACCCTAATTTCATACTACTACTTTCAAACATCACCCTCCACTACTTTTCTAACTTGACTTGCATGTATTTGGAATCTTTGGGTTCATGTTTTTGGTTTTGTACAGTTTTAATCTATTGTGTGAACTAACAGAAGAACATTCAAGACTAAGCTAAAAAATTAAAGCACACCTTCAGGAAACACTTAAGGGCCATCAAATCTCCAAGCCTTCCTGGGGGGCTAGTGAGGTCAGCAAAGACTTTGAGCAGTGTCCAGTATGGCAGTGGAGGCATTGGTTGCAGATGTGGGAGGCACACAAGGTAAAGGTGGGTGACATCCTAACAACAAATTTGAGATCTGGCACCTATTTTTTTTTAATATACTACTTGGGCAGTTCCTTCTTTTGGGCAGAGGAGCATCGCCTCTCACCCCGCTGACAGTACAGTACGTACGAAAAATAAAATAGTTATGAAGTGATTTCATTACCATTTCAGCAGAGCCAAGTGACAGCACTGGGCGGGGCCATAGCTGCTGATTGGCAGCAGGGAGCAATATTGCTGGCTCCTCCAGTTTAAACTGTGCATGTCACTTTGGCCGACTGTCTTGCAACAGCCAGCCTAACATGCCCATTATTTACCTCTTCACAGGCCCCCAGTGCCTGCGAAAGCATTGAGGCATGCTGCTCCAGCTAATCCTGGCGCTACTCTCATGCTGCTTAACATTATCAGCAGCATCAGATCAGCATCTGGATTGGTCTGCAGACTTGCTTCAGAGGCTACCAGCACCGAGGGAATGAAAAAGCAGAAACAACCAAAGAAGCAGAGCCAGCAAAGTTGGTAAGTACATTTTTTTAAATCTAAGTGGGTGAGAGTAGATTGGACGGGTCAGGATCTATGAGGGGAATCTGTAATTTTAAGTGAAAGTTTACGCTGAAATATAGGCCCTTAATTCCAATGCAGTGATTATACTAGTTTTTATTGTTTTTATTGTTTTATACGCAGTGCACTTTAACGTTTTAAAATCCAGTGATCGTGCCACACTTCTGCGTGTCTGCAAATCATTTGGGGCATTACTTTGGGGCATTATTGGGGGGTGCATGATTGTGGCCTTGTGTAGTGCCAAATTGTGTCAGGTCTTTGCCACTAACTAGCTGCCATTTGTGTTAGCGGTCTAGCTGCCTGAACGTCTGCACTTCACCCCTACAAAAGACACTCTGGGGTTCAGGCACAGAGATATACGCCAAGATGTAGGCCGGTAATTCCAACACGGTGATTGTACTAGTTTTTATTGTTTTTATCATTTTATATGCACTGAGCTTTAACATTTTATAATGCAGGGATCGCACTGCACTCTTGCTTGTGTGTAAAGAATTTGAGGGTTTACTTTGGGGCATTATTGGTTGGTGCATTACTGTGGCCATGTTTGGTGCCACTTGGTGTTAGGTCTTTGCCACTAACTTGCCACCATTTTTGTTAGTGGTTTAGCTGCCTGAAGGTCTGCACTCTGCCCCTACAAAAGACACTACAGGTTGCAGATGCTCGTGCTCCGAAGGCGTGCCTAAGGCAAGCCTGTCTGCACTCATCTGAGTCTGACTGGACCCAGGGGCCAGAACCCCTGACAGCTTTTATTTTAATCTTAGTACTCTATAGCATGCAGTTCATGTATTCGGCTTGTGAACCTAAAGCACTTAGGGCCAGATGCAGGAAACGTTTAGCGAGTCGCAAACGGCAAAAA